>NW_005842625.1:621078-622572 GCF_000455745.1 Alligator sinensis | reverse complement strand
CACCCTACCCCCTGTAATCAATAAAGTTCTCCTTTGTGACTGGTGTGGGAGACTTATTGAGGGGCGGGTCTAAATTATGCCTAGGAGGTCCCTTAGGTCTGTGGACTAAGGGAGACTTTCCTATTAAGCCTCTGACTTGGGGAAGTGCTCCAAGTGCCTGTATTGGGTCTAGTACACATTGATCTATCAGGCCTGTGTTTTCCAAGGTGCGCAGAGCCAGAATTGAGTCCAGAGCCTTGGACGGTGGCAGTGGGAACTCCAGGCTAGCGGGTGTGCTCCAGGGAAGGGGTCGGCCGGACATGAGGCTCCCCAGGAAGGGCAGCTCAACGCAAGAGCGCCCCCTACTGGCCCACTACAATCTCCACCCCAGAGTACTGAGGGAATTAGCAGAGGTCATTGCAGGACCCCTGGCACAGCTTTACGAGCACTCATGGTGCTCTGGTAATGTGCTGGAGGACTGGAAAAGGGCCAATGTGGTTCCCATTTTCAAAAAAGGGAGGAAGGACGACCAAGGAAACTATAGGCCAGTCAGTCTTACCTCAATCCTGGGTAAGCTTTTTGAGAGAATTATCCTGGCGCATGTCCGCAAGGGGCCAGCAGGGGAGATTATGCTTAGGGGCAACCAATATGGGTTCATTAGAGGCAGGTCCTGTCAGACCAACCTGGTGGCCTTCTATGACCAGGTCACAAAATCCTTGGATGCAGGTGTCGTGGTAGAGTCTTTCTGGACTTTAGGAAAGCCTTCGACATTCTCATTAAAAAACTAGGGGACTGTGGCGTTGATACCTACACAGTCAGATGGGTCACTAATTGGGTGGAGGGCTGCACCCAGAGAGTGGTGGACAGGTCATTTTCGACCTGGAGGGATGTGGGAAGTGGGGTCCGCAGGGCTCGGTCCTTGGGCCTGCACTGTTCAACATCTTCATCAGCAATTTGGATGAGGGGGTAAAAAGCACCCTGTTCAAATTCACAGATGATACTAAAATGTGGGGAGAAGTGGGCACGCTAGAAGGGAGGAATAGACTGCAATTGGACCTGGACAGGTTACAGGGGTGGGCGGATGAGAACAGGATGGGTTTCAACACTGACAAGTGCAGGATACTGCACCTGGGGAGGAAGAACCAGCAGCACACCTACACGCTGGGGAACTCCCTTCTTGTCAGTGCAGAGGCAGAAAAGGATCTTGGAGTCATTATTGATGCCAAAATGAACATGGGCTGGCAGTGTGGGGACGCAGTCAGGAAGGCCAACCACACCTTGTCCTGCATCCACAGATGCATCTCAAGCAGGTCCAAGGAGGTGATCCTCCCCCTCTACGCGACACCGGTCAGGCTGCAGTTGGAGTACTGAGTCCAGTTCTGGGCGCCGCACTTCAGGAGGGATGTGGACAACATCGAGAGGGTCCACAGGAGGGTCACTCGCATGATCAGGGGGCAGCAGGGCAGGCCCTACGAGGAGGCTACGGGACCTGAACCTGTTCAGCCTCCACAAGAG
>NW_005842625.1:620304-620900 GCF_000455745.1 Alligator sinensis | reverse complement strand
GGTTCATTTGCCCCCGGCATTCTTTCCTGCCATGGCAGGGGGTCGGACTTGATGATCTGCTCAGGTCCCTTCCGACCCTACCGAGTATGAAACTATGAATATTGAAAAGAGTCCAGCAGAGAGCAACAAAACTGATAAGAGACCTGAAAACATGATTTATGAGAAAGGGCTAAAAGAAATAGGGTTATTTAATTTGGAGAAGAAAAGACCGAAGAATGGGTTTAATAACAGTTTTCAAATACCCGAAGGGCAATTACAGAGAGGCTGGAGATGGGTTTTTCTCTGTGTCCATAGAGGACAGGACTAGGAGCAATGGCCTGAAGCTCTAGCAGAGGAAATTTAGGTTGGAGACAAGGAAGAACTTTCTGACAATGAGGGTGATCAAGCATTGGAACAGGTTACCTAGAAAAGTTGTGGAATCCCTATCCAGGGAAATTTGAGAGCAGGTTGGACAGAAACTTGGCTGTTCACCCAACGTAAGTCAACAATGTGATGCTCTTGTAAAAACAAACCAAAAGAATTTGGGTCATATTAACATAAGCATGGTATGCAAGACACGATCATACCATCATTCTACTCAAGGTTGGTTAGGGTCC
>NW_005842625.1:603274-620273 GCF_000455745.1 Alligator sinensis | reverse complement strand
GGGTCTGGTTATAGAGAAAATGGAGTGAATTCAGAGACAAGCAATTCAATGATATAAGAATTAATATGCAAACCATGAGGGAAGCTTGGCAAAAAACTAAGTACATTTATGGTTGGAGAAAAGAAGATTTAGCATTATAATTTTCAAGTATTTGAAAAAGTACCTAAAGAAAAGGGCAAGATTTTTTCGCCTTTGCTGTGGACAGCAGGATACAGGCAAAGGCTTTAAACTGCAGCAAAGCAGATTTAGATCAAATCTCAGGGAAAAAAAAAACAACTTAGAAACAATGGAAAAAGCTGCCTAGGAAAGTTGTGAAACCTCCTTTTTCAACAGTTTTCAAAAGGAGACTAGAGCACAATTACCTGGGATGGTTTAGAACAAGTGCATCTGTGCAGAAGATTGGATTAGGTGATTGAGGTTCTTTCCACCCTTTTGATTCTAATCTCAGGTCTCCAGTTTAATATTAATAGGTGAGAACTTTTTCAGTACTTGGATGAAAAATCTCCGTAAAGCATCAGTGATACCATGACATTAATTCTATTAGGAAAATGTTTTATTGTGCCAGTAAAAATCCATTCTTTGCCCAACTTAACCTGGTCCACACAGGACCAAACCATATCTAAGAACATTGCTAGAGGTTACTGCGCTGCTGCAGAGACAGGATTAGTTTTGTATGAATTCTAAAACAGAGACCCTAAATGCTTGAGGTCATTTTAAGTGCCACAAGATCTTTCAGAACAAGGGTGGCCAGCCTGCAGCATGTGTGCCACAAATGGCACAGAGAGCCTGTGACACATGGCAGACAGGGGAGGGAGCAAGGAACACTGTGGCAGATAGAGGCAGGGAGCAGAAACCAGAGCAGCAGGTCTGGCAGGGAACAGAAAGCAAAGAAGCATTTCATATAGAGGAAGGGGACCAGAGTGGCACTCAGGGAGGGTGCAGGGCTTATATTGTGGCATGCCTGCCTAGAAGTTTGATCCTTACTGTTTTAGAGCGTGACCTTAGGTACCCCAAATTGACCTGGATACAGGCAAATGCATTCTCTCCAGCAATTTCAGGCAAATATAAAATTCTATGCTTCTTATCTTCAGTCTGCTTTATGCAAAGTTAAACATTACTTATTCATTCAAAATTAATATTCTTACCTTTTTTGATATTGATGATTTCACTTTCTTAAAAGCTTCTTCGAAGTGTTTTTGTCCAATCTTGATTTCTCCTTAGAAAAAGCACACAGTACAATAACTTAACGACTAGAAATTACTCATATACAATACCACTACACACATGGACTAATACCATTTTCTAAATAAATTCCAAGACAACATTAATGAAAATATTAAGATAATGAATTTCACTAACTGCACAGTCTATTATCCTCAGTGAGTCAATGGTTTCATGAACTTTGAATTTCCATGGTGTATCTAATGCAAGCTATATGAACCTGAGCAACTCCTTTGTCCCTCTCTGCATCAGTTATAGGGCATCTAAATTATGACAATACATATATTTTAATAGGACTGTTTTAGATACAGCATTGATACCCAAGGCCTTGACCAACTGTAGCATACATTGAATTCAACTAGAATTTAGAGTGCTCAACACTTGAAAGTAAGGCTTAAAATGACTCACTAAAATTAAACAGAAGTTTGTCTGTGATAAAACTAGACAATTATGGCTTCCTGGTTTCTAAGCTTGTGCTTTAACAAGACTGTACACAGACAAGGTGTTCTAGTATAAAGGGACTGCACCCTTTACACAGGCTGGCTTATACCAGCATCTTATCAGTACTTTCTGGTGCTCAAAGGATCAGGTGATTGGTTGCCCCCATTATCACTGATCCAACCTTGTATAATCTGTAGACATAACAGGCCAGCCCTTTACCCATATCTCTATCCAAAAACCCCCATGTTAATAAATCAGTCTTAATGACCCTCCACTACCACCTTTGAGAGAGGCCTTCGTTAACCTGCTGCTGGCCACAAGAATTTCATTCTAAAAGAAAAAGTGGGTATTTTCTTGCGCTCTCATGCAAATGTCTTGACGTATACATATAATTAACATCCTCCAAAATCAAGTTGCTACACAGAATTAGTACAATAACTATCACGAATACAGGTACAGTACAGTTTTATTGGACATACTGAATTAGCTGATTATGTTACTTTAAGGAACTTTTCAGCACCTGTTCGGTACTGCATTTCATCAAGATATGTCCAGCTTCACAAGAATGCCCTACCACTGTCTTTAGTAAATATACACCGAGAGGCCTTGTGTATCTCTATCCAAAAAAACCCCACATTAACAAATCAGTGCAGTCAATTCAGGATTTCTCTGTGCAAAAGGATGGAAAAAATCTGTCACTACTAATCAGGATTTGGACCTAACTGTACTAAAGGTCAATAAAAACTGTAAAAAGAAAGAGGAAAAAGGTGGCAGTCTCTCCTTGCTTCATAACGTCCAAGTATTTCCTTGTTCTTTTCTACAAAATTCATATATACATACAAAGTCTGATGTCCTTCTTCCTCCTCTTGTTCATTTTAAGTTAACCAGGACAATTGCATTATTCAAATAAGAAGAAATCAAACAAAGGCTAGATCTTACTTTTAAGGCTCACCATTGTAGCATAAGCGAACAAATTCAGCAGCCTCAGTACTTATGGGAGAACAGCTACAGCACACGTTCCTTCTCACAAGCCATGAGTTAGGTGGGATGTTATTCTGCCTTTCTTGTTAAGTGTGTGCGAGTATTTCATTTTGTGTTGGCTCTTAGGTCGGGGCACGAAGAATACATCTGAAAATAGTTTGACACACCTGCTCTACACCAATGATGGTGGATGCCAGGAAGAGAAATAAACGGGATGGATCACTCTAGATACACCCTTTTCAATGCTATCCCTCTAAAACATCTGCTCCTGCCACTGTTGAAGACAGGCTACGGGGCTAGACAGATTACTGATCTGACCCAGTAGGGCACTTATGTTCTTCAAATGGGTAAACATGGCTTTAAAACCACAAGACCTGGTATAGGGACTTCAGGTGCAGTACTTCAGACAACTTGCTGATGAAACAATAGATTTCAAGTTTGTGGGATCCCTTAGTGACAGCTCTTCATTTGCATTTCTGAAAAATCAGAAATTTCAGTGGGTAGAATTTGCATGGGACTGATTCACGCTTCCCCTGCACCCCATCACCAAAGACCTTAATGACTGCTGAGCACATTGTGGGATTGGATTTTGCACACGGGGATCTTAACACACTGTGCTTCCTCCCCATATACACGCAGGAAAAAAAAAATCTGTCCCCTGGGAGAAGTATAATCATCAGGATTTTCTTGATCCCAGAAAGGACACTCAGCTTGTTCAAACTTAACACTTCCTGATCCAAATATATAAAATTATATACATTCAATAATTTGCTTAACATGTGGTAACAGCACAGGAGTTTACCTCCAAAATGCATAATTACTTTTAGGTAGACAAGGTTCCTTGGGTGAATCTGATATCTTTTATTAGACCAACCCAAATAGTTGGAGAATAGTTATTAAGCAAGCTTTCGGGTTCAAAAACCCTTTGTCAGGCTAAGGCAGTTTCAGCAGTTGGTGTGTGCTTTTCCTAGATGGAATGAAAAGTAAAGAAGCCAGGGGCTGGGCTGGTATGCATACAAGATAGGTATGTCCTTAGACCAACACGGCTACAACCTACACCCCTAATTACTTTTACACTTTCTAGTCCTATCCATGCAGAATTAAATCCATTCCAGTGCACCTGTTGTATTCATCACTCTCTCCTAGAGATGCCGCCTCCCAAAGGGTCTTACATATTGTCAACACATATTAACAACTGTTGTCCTCTTAGTAAATTCCAACAGTTTAAGCAGCCTAACTTCAGAATTATCTTGAACTACTTTATAAACTTTCCCAACTTACTCATCTTCCCTTGGTTGCATTTCAACTTTTAAAAAAAGATCAACTTACCTTTCCTGCTTTTGCTCTTCTGCAAGGCCATTTCTCGTCTCAAGGCACAAAGAGAAGCTTCACGCACTAGAGCAGAAAGATCTGCCCCGCTAGAGATAGATATGGAAAGAAGGAGCTAGTTTAGGTCAGACGTCAACCAGCTGTCTGTGTCCAATGACACACACAAAAAGGCAGGAGAGTATTAAAAGATGGAATGATAATAGAACAATTGGTCAACAGCATTTATATCTGCAAAAAGAGAATGAACTTCCTTACTTATAAAAAAAAAAAAAAAAAGAATTACTGATGATCAGAGCAAGTACAAGGATTTAAAGATTTACTTCTCTCAGAATAATTTACACAAATTGGGATGGGGTGCAGAGAATGGTTAGAGAGTTTGGTACAAAAGTAACACGTTTTTCAAACAACAGTTGGATTAGATTCATTCAAAGGATGCTGTGATATCATGTGAAAGATTATAGAGTGAAGTGCATTTGATCCCGAGTAAAGCTTCTGTTGTAAGAGACACAAGAGAAGGGAATAAATGGCTTATTGACTCTTTGCTGAAATGCTGCACCCACAAGATCTCTCTAAAGCATCTGGATTAGCCATTTCTGATGCTAAATGGGGCTTTAAATTTACACTGCAGACATTCCCTGTCCACAGTTATTCCCATGTTATTTTGTCTACTCCCCAGGCCCCAGTTCCTTTTACTTTTTTCCCCCGTTGCTACCAGTTTATTTTGAGGGATTTTTGCTCATCAGTTTGCTCTTTCCAGACATCATTCCTGCCTTCTCACCCTCTTTCCAGTTGAGCTTGGCAGGGACTGCCCATCACAAATCAAGCCAGTACTTGCTATGCATTATTTCTTCCTACCTCAGAGCTAATAAGTAATTTTTTTGCAGGGCTACCTATTGTCATGGATAAAAAAGGGGAGAGACCTGACAGACTGACTGAGAGTGAGCAAATCTAGTCATGCCTCCTCACACACAGGTTGAAAAATCCTGATTTTACACTTAACACACTGCTACCCACAAGTAAGTGATCAGGCCTATCTAGCAACGGTGGCAAACAATCAACTTTTTTTTTTTTTTAAGTTTTAAAACAAATTATTCACAAATCCAAAGATGGTTACATGCCACCAAATTGAAACATCCATTCTTTGCTTAACCTTGTCCAAGCGAGTCTTCAGATAATGTTATACCCTAACATGAAATACTAGCACCCTCCTCATTTGAGCAGAGGCAGGAAAGAAAGCATCTGTGAATGTGAGTGCTGCCCTTCAATCTTGCAGGTGGAAGCTGGGACAGACAGTGCAAACTTCATGTTCTGCAAATTCCATTTTGGATTAGAGCTGTAAATGTGACTTTTACTGGGCAGTGTAACCTCTATTTTGAGTTAAGACAGGCAAGAAGGGCTGAAAACTAGTCCAATCCTGACATGGTCAGTCTATTCTGGGCATTGTGTGGCCATGTTAGATGGGGAGAAATGTATTAGAGAGACGAGGGACTCCTACACCCATGCATGGAGCCAGCTTTGATGCACTCTGGCAGCCTCGTGTGTCATGTGTATCAGTGTCGCCATGTTTCTCCATGCTGACAAAATGGCAGTGGCATGCTTTGAAATAAAACACATCTGATGAGCTTTAGTTCAAAGTGCCCTGCTGCCATTTTTTCAGCATGGAGACAAGCAGTGATTCTGATACACGTGACGTGTGGAACCTTTTAAGTAGCGCGACTTACTAGGAATGCCCTCCCTGCCGCTGCTTTGTGGTCCTGAGCAGCCCTATCATGCTGATGCCTTGCCTGTGTTGTTGCCCCTTACTCCCAAGCCACACCCCCTCCAGAGCCCCTTACTCCCAATGCAGTCTCTTGCCCCCCCGGGTGCCCCTCACTCCCAAGCTGCAGCCTCCGCCCCTCTGGTGTCCCTCGCTCTCAACCTGCAGCCCCACTTCCCTGCTGGTGCCCCTCACTCCTGACCCACAGTCCCCCACCCCCCTGGGTCATGCTGGTGCCCCTCACTCCCAACCCACAGCCCTCTACCCCCCTCAGCCTTGCTGGTGTTCCTCACTTTGGACCTGCAGCCCCCTGCCGCCAGCCAGAGGGGGCTCCCAGCTGCCTCCGTCTAGCCATGCACAGACTACAGGATGGTGGTCTGGGGGAACCCAGTGGAGACAGCCTGCATGCAAAGCACCTCATGTAGAAGCACGAGCAGTGGCTGAGGCATCACATGCTGCCCTGTGCCGCCAGCTGAGGCTGGGGCTGGGGCTGCAGTGCAATGGAGAGGACCAACACTGTGCTCCACAGCAGCAGTGTGAAGTGGAGCATGGCTCTGGCCCAGGCCATTCTGTGGGCAATGGGAGGAGTATGAGAGGAGGAGCACTGTGCCAGGTGGCCTGGCACCCCCCAGCGCGTCTTGGCTGCTGTGCCCCTGAGAGCACAAGAATCAACTCTGGCACCACTGACCTGGCCATACAGCTCCCTGGAGCCCCCAAAGGACCCCCTCCATCCCCTTCCCCTGCTAGAAGGGCAGATGCCTGCAGGCAGGCCCCACTGGCAGCAGCACAGAACTGGGACCACTGGTAACACCTAGCACTATCTTAGACCTCTCTACCCAAAGGTGCCTGGACACCTTCCCCACCTCCACACCCCCTTGTCACCCGCATGTCCCACCCCCAGCACTCTGGACAATCCCCAAGCCATGGCCCTCCATTCCTCTTTTCCCCACCACCGACTTACCTTTATCCAGCTGCCAGAGCTACTACCACCACCCTGCCTGGCTGTAGGCTGGCCACATTCATGTGCATGCGCGCACACACACATGGCACCCCCTGATGCCAATCACCCTCCCTCTGCTCCTCCCAGCCCCAAGCAGATACTTGAAGGCTGGAAGGCTGCCAGCCTGTAAGGGGAAACCTGCAATTTCCCACGATTTTTCTCCTTTAAAAGGGGAAAGCCAATTTTTTCTGCAGCAAACAGAAAACCTGGATCCCTGCTGATTTCAGCAGTGGGTAATAGAGAGGAAAAGAGGAGGGGGAGGAGCAGGGGCACCACCTGATAAGCACCACTGGCCATGTCAGGTTTGACCTAGAAACCACTACACATAGCCCAAGCAAAAGTCTCTGTTCTGTAACTAATGCCCAACTGCAATGATAAGGAGAAGACAGTCTTAGATAAAGGAGGCTTGAAAACAAAAACAGAATTAGTGGACTAGGGCAAAGAACTGATTTAAATATTAAGATTCACACCCCTAGGTGGGGAGAAAGTATGCTAATGAAACATACATGTATGGAAATGAGATACATAGCTAAAACACAGGTATAGAGACATGCTCAGTAAAGAACTCCTTGCGTCACTCCCTTATAACCAATTAGCAAACAAGAATGCTTATGAAGGTCCAATACTCCTGTATAAAAGATGCTTAGAATTGAGAATCTGTGTGCTTGTTACGTGAAATTATTCCGCTTGCACCTTGTATTGCTAGCAATAAATCTTTATACTTTCACCCCTGGTATCTTTATTGGCTTTTGCATACCGGGCACGATCCCAGACTTGAGCTGGGGCTCAACAGCCAGATGACACCTCTGCAGGCTGGATCTGGCCTGCAGGCCATATTTGATAGTGATGCTCTAGTGCTTTCAAGAGTAAAAGTATCTGTGGTTAAACTCCTCTGCTGAGCCTATGTTTCTTGTTTGACTACCGTGATCTATCCAAAAGGTTTTAATAGATGTCAGAGCTACCCCAGCTAAGAGGGCATGTATAAACAGCTGGAGCACTGGAGTTCACATTTTAGGCTCCCACTGCCAAAACAGGACATCAAGTACTCTCCCAAGGTATCTGCACCTGGGAACCCAGCAGATTCAGAGCTGCAATACAGTTATCATCAGTCACTACCCAGACCAAGAGGGCCCAAAAGCATATGGACCCAGGCCAGAGTTGCATTTACAACACAGTGGTGTGTGCCCAGACAGGGGAACCTGGGTCAAGTTGTAACAACCACAAGCATTCTCTTTTTATAACAACACAGCACACCAGCTGAAAGACTATTTTTGCTAGGAGGAGCATAAATCATAGTTTAAGAAATTGCAAATTTCTTAAACTATGATTTAAATAGCTGCTTACTAATTATCTTTCTTGCTTTACTATATAAACCAGTTTTATTGCACAAGTAAGACATGTCAAGAGCACATAGTGTTTTAAGGAAGAAGCTTATTGCCATTAGTGATAGTAAAACCCTAATAAACAATCTAATTGTTCAATGCTTTTATGGAGTTGTACGCATCTAGAAATTTGCAAATGACTAACAACTGGTTGCCATCTCATGGAATTTACCTCAGATAGTGTATACTTAAGAATTTGCATGACAGTGAAGGGCATAACATACACTCCCTTGTCTGTCAAATAACAGCACAACATTTGCTCATTCATGTTAATTGTATCAAAGGAGACATACACTCTAGTTTCACTTATCCAAATAGAACATCCCGAGTTTAGAGCTTTTATATGTCATATCTGCAGTGTGATGTAAATTTTATGGGAAGAGATGTAAAGGAAAGAAGAGAGATGGCAAAGCTGCCTTCGCTAAGCAGTTTTTTTTGCAGGTGATAAAAAGTCAGGCACCTGAACACTCCTATGTAAGAAAAGGAAGTCTGTTGCATCAAGAAAGTCTTATTAAATTCCTGGATGGCTTCTTTTTATTAACAATGAGGTAGCACACCTTCATATAAGCCAGAGGACATTTGCTAGTACAGGAATTAGAGTTAAAAAAGAAGTCACTCACGTGTAACAATCACAGCGCTGATCATAAGCAATTGCTTCAAGGTTTACATCCGTGTCCAATGGAGGCTGAGTACCATCCTAAGAAGTTGGCAGTGATAGCAGGGAAGAGAGAAAGACAAAAAGCCCCAAAATGACTAATTCAACCACAAATAATATTGTCCTCAAGCAATATACATCCTGAAACTACAAGAGCAGGCCTGGGCACTAGTGCATCTCAAAAACAGACAAACAGAATGGACTGCATTTAAAGAAACATTTGGTGTTGACTCAGTGGAAGAGAACACCGGAGAATCCTACTTCGATTTTGGGATGTTCAAGTTTAACGTTTTGGGTTTTTTGGGGTTTTTTGGGTTTTTTTTTTTTTTTTTTTTTTTTTTAAGAGCAATGCAAAACTAATATGTTTAGCACATTAGTACTGACATTCAGCACAATGGTATTGACATATTTTTTCAAATATATTTCAAGGGACTTCATTGCAAACAAATCTTTGTCATGAGCTCATGGTCTAATGCAGGGGTCTCAAACATATAGCCTGGACCTGGCCTATGTAGCCACTTCATCTGGCCTGCTTGTTACTGGTGGACTAGGGAACTTGGGGGCATGGCTAAGGGAACTAAGACCTGCTGTAGAAGATGATGCTCCAAAACCCCATTGGACATGGCTGTTGGTAGCAGGCAGGCAAGCAAGGGCTGTCCCAATAGCACTGCTGCCACCACTACTTGAACTGCCTTTGCCACTGACTTCACCACCACCACTTGCCCCACAGTTCAGGTTTGGCCCAGGGCATAGGACAAGATGGGTCCCAGGATCTAAGTGCATGAGCAGATATAACAAAATTAGTAGATGGTCAACTACTGATCAAAACTTCATCTCTGGCAGAAAGAGGGAGAAACTTCATCTCTGGATGAAATATGGCAAGTGAGATAAAACTGCATGGAAGTGAGGAAGGCAGGATGCAAAAGGTGACTAGAAAGAGACAAAGACTGATCAGGAATGAATCCTGTATGGAGTATAAGAAATAGATGGTGGGACAGAGGAAAAGCAGAGACAGGAACAAGGCCCAAGTCTGGAGCGCCTTTAGGAGAGAAAAGGCTTTAACCTAGAAAGAAAAAGCAAAATAACTTTAAATTTAGTACTTTTCTACTCACTGACAAGTTAAGTATTTGCAGGCCAGACAGACACAGCTTTATGTTATTATGATAAAGGTTTTCCCTATTGGTTTCATATGCAAAGCAGGATGTTTGCCACCTGTGCTGAAGCTGCACCAGGCATGCAGTTTTAGGTTTCATTAGTACTCTTACTTTACAGCTTGCATGGGTTCATTGAAATTGAGTCCTTACACAATAGCACCCTGCTTACCTCTACCTTTCTTACTCTTAGGGGTTCCTCTCTTAAGCTCCTCACTGATCTTTTTTCTTACAAAGTTGCCAGTCTGTAAACACCCACTTTTACTATGAATGACCCTGTCTTCTTCCTTAACACATACCACTTGTGCTATGCCTTTTACTCTCTAAGCCCCCACTGTACTCCACCCACAAAATGACTGTCGGGCCCCGTGTTCTGCCTGTGAAAATTGGGGGGCAGCTGCCCCGAATTTAGCATGTCCCTAATTATGTGACCTTACAATTTAGATGACAAGACTGCTACAAGGACAGTTCACCACGTGCCTTTAATCCATTGTTTTCTGTAAAGTCTGCCTCTGAAGGTTCATGTTTATGTAATGCAGGGGTGTCCAACCTTTTTGAATGTGGAGCTGGATCATGAACTTTTTATCACCCAGTAGGCCGGCGAGCCATATTCATATTTTATCACCCCGCAGTCCATACGTTGGACAAGCCTGAAATAAGGCAAAGCTGGCATAAACCCCCACCTGTGCTCACCTAGTGACAAACTACAGCAAATGATGTCCTGGACCAGCCATCCCAACAGCTGGGGCCCCCCTTCTGCCTACTACAATCACCATTTGAAGGCAACCCCAGAAGATATTTGACAGCCGTGTTAAAATATGTGACCAAACCGATGTAGCCGGTGCTCTCTCGCAGGCCAAGGGGCTGCCTATGCCACTGCTTCCCTAGGCCTTGCCCACACCAACAACACTGCTGCCTAAAGTCTTGGCAGCGCTGGGGCTCAGCCAACGTATGAGATGGGGGACGGCGGAACTGCAGAAGCGAAGCTGGTTCCCAGCCTGGCAGGGTCTCAGGCCTGGTCTGCCCAGGGCGGCTCCTGGCAGGGGAAGGCCTCAGGGGAACATGGGCCGCTTTGCTCCTCCACGCTTCCCTGTGGCGAAGGCAAACGGCCCCCAGGAGGGTGCAGGCAGCTGCCGTGGCAGGAGAGCAGCACCTAGCCCAGCCACAGGAAACAACAATCCCACTCCCCCCGAGCAGCGCAGTCCCACGAGCTGGTGCTGCCCAAAGTGGGCTGGAGCGAGGCAGCCACTGCACTGCAGCTCCTCGCCCGCTCACTCACACGGCCCCGCTCACCGTGGTGCCCAGCTGCCCGCACACACAGCCCCGGTGGCCTCAGTGCTGCGAGCCCAGAGTGGGGGACCCAGCAGACACTGGCTCCCGTTGCCTCACCCCGCGGAGGTCACGCCAGGACCCTGCCTGCCGAGGCCCCCCCGCCCCGGGGCTGCCCTGCTGACTGCCTGTGCTGGGCGCCATGCCCCATTTCTGCCCCATGGCTGAGCCCAGCAGGTTCCAGGAAGCAGGCAGGACACCGGGGCAAGGGGCTGAGCCAGAGACAAGTAAAAGTGGGCGCTGTCGCCAGTTTGTCTCATCAGGCACGGCTGGGGCAGCCCTGCGCTGCACAGCCCTTGGGGCAGTGGCAGGACCCAGCTCACGTAACATGGGAGGTCACGCAAGCCTGGCCCCGCGGGGGTGAGCAGCTCCCCTCCCCCACCCGCCTGTCCTGAGCGAGGGACCTTGGGCCTCAATGCGGCCCGCATGTTGGACATGCCTGATGTAACGTAACCAGCAACTGAAGGTTTAAAGAAGAAACACCCAGGAGTTCTACAGCACATAATACCACCTACTGCAAAGAGGTGACAGATGCTAGTCTGTCCAACTTCAGCTCATGTAACACAAGGTAGCACAATGCCCAACTTTTGCCTAAGAACTTCCAGGTTTTCTTTATTGGTATCAAAAAAGAAAAAAAATAACCCGTTTTTAAAAGACACTTTGCAGGCCATCTTCAAAAGAACCTTTTATAAGTGTAATTTCAGTCCATAATCAGTCCTCTCAAAGGACTGACAAACATTATGTTACAAAAACCTCCAAGTTTTTTCATTGTTAATTATTGGCTTTTGGAGATTATTAGAGATAACCTTTTAATCTTTACAATCTTTAAAATGGCAAATTTCTCCACCGGTAGTAACAAACTCACAAGCTCAACATTATTTCCATGAGGCTGTAATATGCCATGTGAAATTTGTTCAAGGCAAATCAGACATCCTGAGTCTTGCATAACTTGATGCATCTCTATATTACATTTGCCTATTAATAGGATCTTATCAAAATTCTATTATTAACAAAACATTTTAAATTTTATTTCTTATTAACCTTTATACAGTTTAAAGCAAAGTTCCCTTGGAGTGGTCTTTGAGAGTTTCTTGCACATTATTTGGTCTTGAAAATCTCATCCCTCCTGTGGACCTAAAATAGTTGTCTTCACAGCTTAAGAAAATGCCATGGGACACTTTTCCAGAGCCTATACTCAGGGCCTAACAGTAGGAAGCAATAGAATCCAGAGCTCATGCAGGGAAAAGAGTGCCATAGATGAGATTCACAGTGAAAAAAATTATAATTTTCTCCTTAATTACTTGATTCTGCAACCCACACACACACACACACTTGTCAATTTTAATGGGAATTTGTACAGAAATACTGCTGGACAACATGTATTTGGGATTTGTGCATCAAGATTCAAAATTCTACATTCAAACACTTTGTCAGGGCAAAGGTAGCAGGCCCAGTAGATATAAGGAAGTCTTCTCTGCATGTTTCCCATTGAGCTATGACTCATCTTATTATACTTGTCCAAATTTTGACCATCAGTGGCAGCATTTTCTGTTATAATTCTTTTGTAGAGAAGTTCCTATTGTCACTCATAACAGCTGATTTCTGTCAGCCTTTACAACTCTGTAAACAATTGTTTGGCTGAATTTTATTGATTTAAAACAAACATTAGTTATTTTATCATGCTTCATTGTATAAGGGCCTGCAATTCTTCTCTGGCTTTAGTTTGTATTGCACCATCCCACTCAACTTCAAGATAAGCATTTCTTTCCAATTACTCACTTTAGTGATAGTCTTCAAGATGGCAAATCGATCTGCAGGAGGTGGCAAACCCACGTAGAGTGTTTTATCCAGTCTGCCAGGTCGCAAGATTGCTGGATCAATTATATCTGACAGGAGAAAGAGAAAACAGTTTATGTATTAGATGCAATATTAGCCAACATTTGAAGCTCTGAGAGCTAAGGACAGTTACTAAGTAGTTTGTGTTTCTGTCAGATAAATCTCCTCACTGCCTAGTTCACTCACAAGCCTGGTATGACACAAGACTTGCCCTGAACTGCCAGCTGATAGATGCAGACAAATCTTTCTTAACGGCAAGTATTCAATGAACATTCATCTATCACACTTAACATGGCTGAGCAAAAAATTCCACGTGAATTCACAGCATGAAGAATATTTTCAGTTTGCTCTACTGGGGAAGGGGAGGCAGCAGGCAGGAGAGTTCTCTCCAAATCAAGTATTGTGACAATGTCTAAAAGTCTATATAAAAGATGCATCTGAGCAAAGTGTAGCTATCTACATAGAAAAGGGTTTTTTTTTTTATAAGAAGTTCAATTTTTATTGAATAAACTGTAGTAGTTTAGCCTTCCTTCTTGATAATTCTCTCAGTTAAAACATGAACACACAAACAAACATTTTCACTGGGTGTTAATTAGCTGTAGAGCAGAAGTGTACACATGGGCAGTTACTGCAGACAAGTGGTCATATTCTAAGTCTCCACTCCATTTTGTTTCACAGTAGCATGTCCATGTGTCCTTGTCCCATAAGAGAGAAAATTGCGTATCCATACATTTGAAAAATGCTTGGTCCTCTGCAAATAGATACCATTCACTTCTTACTTGAAGACTGAGTAACAAAAATTAAAATAAAAAAATTGCTGTATTCTTCTTTTAGAAGTGCCA
Source organism: Alligator sinensis (assembly GCF_000455745.1). Lineage (NCBI taxonomy): Eukaryota > Metazoa > Chordata > Crocodylia > Alligatoridae > Alligator > Alligator sinensis. The sequence goes on along the minus strand of NW_005842625.1, from coordinate 606,350 downwards.
ACAACAAACCAGGTCCTCCCCCAAGATATAGTAGTTGTGCATCCAGCAGACAAACTATTCAAGATTTCCCAAACAAGCTAACAGTTTTTAAATTGAGGGGGCAAAGAAAATTTCTACCAGCTATTGTTATTGGTCAAAAGTTCAGGAAAATTATCTCCACTACTCAATAAACAGTTCTCTCACTTTTCTTAAGACACAAACATATTTCAGTTAATGTCTTTGGCCACATACAGACATTCCATTTGTGCCAAGAGAAAAAGCAAAGCCTATCTCTGAGCACAAACAGGCATATCAAGGGATTTCTTGCAGATTACTGGCTCTTCCACAATAAGTTAGATTGGGTAACTCAAAAGAAAATTTCCCTCTTCCCGATCCAAACTGAAGGTCTATATACACTTCTCTCAGGTAAGGAGGACACCTAATATCCCAAAGTCCTTTGCTCTTGCTCCCTCCTAGAGGGGGAGGGAAGGAAAGCACTGGCTCATTGATAGCTTGCCCAGAGGCAAGCTGTCAGGGAGCCCTATGGGGGGGCCTTTCCATAAAAAATTATCCCCCTCCCACCTCAGTCAGCTGATTGGTGGCAGAAGGGGATTCACCTGCAATGGAAAACCTCCAAGAAGTTGTTCCCCCAGCAAGAGAATGCCCCTGCCAGTCTTCTGCGCGTGCATAGCGCATTCTCTGGGCTGCTTGTGGCAGTTGCTGCCAATTAAGCTAAAGAACAGTATTGGCATAAGAACAAAGTGGATACAAACTTGTATTTAGTCTGGAAATTTAAAAATATTCTTATAGAGTTGTGAGGTTCTAGAGCTAAAACCGGTCTTGTTGTCAAACTTGTATTGAGTTTGGAATACTTTTTTTAATTTCCTATAAAGCTGTGAGGTTCTAGAGCTAAAACCAGTCTTGTTTGGCTTGCAGGTTTGCATATTGTGCTCTGGGCACAAAGGTTGCGAGATCGAGGCTGGGTATGGGCAGAGACTCATCTGGGAGGTGGCTGTGAGGAAATTTTAACAGTGGAACAGGTTACCCACCTGAGCGGTGGTGTAAGCTCCATGCTTGGAGTTTTTGAAAACCTGGCTAGACAAAGCTTTGGCTGGGATGATCTAGTTGGGGAAGGTCCTGCTTTGAGCAGGGGGTTGGACTAGATGACCTCCTAGGTCCCTTCCAACCCTAACTTTTATGATTCTAACAGTCTTCCAGTCAGAGGCCTGGGGGTAAAAAGCTTAACTACTTTTAAGATCATAAACGTATCAAGTTCTAAGGAGATTGTATGATATAGTGCCTGTGATAGCAGAGTACTCAAGGAAGCATGTTTTCCTGTTGGAGTTAGTTTTTTCTTTGACCAAAATGGTGGAGGGATAGATTTCAAATTGATGTATTAAACTTCCCTCTCGATCAGGGAAATTAAGAGTTAACTTATAGGATTAGTGTCACGGTTTGGTATGTTGTTCTTGTTGTAGACATAGTGCTATATGTGGTCATTTATCTTTTCTGGCACAAACACACTTCACAGTTACAACATACGTACTTACATAATAATTTTCCCTGTAACTAATACACATTCATCAAATGACAGTAAGTCCTTCCAATAAAAATCAGATCTGGTTTCAGTGTACCAGATACCATAAAAATGTACATAACAAATGAGACTAGTCACTGCATCCTCCTTCTTAACAAAAGATACAATTATCGTATCACATAGATATAAAATTGTAAAAGTACTTTGCAATTAGATGAAACACAACATTTTTCTTACACAGAAAAAGTTCTTTCAATTGAATATGCAGGAGACAGAGGCACAAGGTGAGTGACTTTTTCATAGATAGCCACTAAGTTAGTGACAAACTCTAGGGGCATGTCCACACCTGCAGGCACGTGCGCTTGCAGCAGCTCAAATAGAAACGGTGCAAATTTGAGCTGGGGCTTTTTGCCTCAGCGCACACGCCCAGACATGCACTTTGGTGTGGGGCAAATTGTGCCACTTGGGGCAAAATAACCCTGCCTGGCTTCTCTCGGATCTGCAGCCGGGGGAGCTAGAGGCTGGGGTCAGCACCTGTGCTGGCCCCAGCAGTATAAAAACCTGCCCTGGCAAGAAGCTCAGGGCTACTCACAGGAGCTTCTGAGGCCTGGCCAATTGGTACCTGGGGACACTACCCCTTGTGACAGCTGGACTGCTGAAGCAGCCCCAAGAGTTCCCTGCACCCTCTACACACTGCAGCACTCTGGCAGGAGGGACTGCTGCCTGGCTGTGACCTGCTGTCACCTGCAACAGCATGTGGCCCCAAGGCTGCATGCCTGCCAGACCCAGATGGGGACTGTATGGCCATTAGAGGCATCTGCACCTCTGGGCCAACTGCCAGTAGGCTGTAGCTTCCCAGTTGGCCTTTGTGCCACCACCCAGCCATCTGGGCAGCTATTGCCCAGAAGATGTTCTCAGTGTGGTGGCCTGCTTTGAACTGTCAAAGCATGTCCTCCTGGCCCCAAGTGGCCAGGAGGTCAGCCACCTCCATCTGGGTCCCAGATATAGGCTCTGAGCAGGCTCCTTGCCTGGGTCCTGCCACTTGCCTTACTAGCAAGAGTTCTAGTGTTCCCTATTTAAAAACTGCAAAAATCCCTGATAAAAAAAATCCTGAAGTCACTCTTTAAAATACACCCAATTCAATGTTATATAAATATATATAAAATCAAGAGAGAGAAAGAAAATCAGTTGGGCAATGTTTTATTGATATATTTACAATTTTAAAGCAATTTGTAAGCCTACCAGTGCCTCTATCATCATAATAAAATAAATTCTAAATATCTATACAGTTTGGCATTGACTTTTGGCTTTTCTGTCATAGAAAAATCAGAGCTGTCTTTACCCCCTTCACTCACCAGAATGTGCAACACTGAGTAGCACTGATCTGCCAGTGCCCTGACCCTACCCTTGCCCCTCACTCTCAACCCACAGCCTGCCCCCCACCCCAGTCCCCTCACTCCTCACTCACAGGGCTAGGTACATGGGTGAGGGGTTTGTGGGGGTGGCTCCCCTGCCCCCTCCCCCCGCAGGGCACAGCCCCCCTGTACAGCTCAAGGGCTG
>NW_005842625.1:590478-603244 GCF_000455745.1 Alligator sinensis | reverse complement strand
TCTTGGCCACTGGGGCCTCATGGCAGAGCCCCCCCATGCAGCACGGGGCAGTGGGGATCGGCCTCAGCTGCCTGGTAACCACGGTGCCACATTGCACGAGTGCGGCCTGGCTCAGCAGGGCGCTCTGCAGCGCTGCACAGTCAGGCAACTTGGGCTGAGCAGTGACAGACTCAGGTGACAGCCAGAGCAGCTCTGAGATGCCAGACAGCATGCAGCACCCTGCAGAGCTAGGCTGCACTCGCACGATGTGGCAGCGCAGGTGCCAGGCAGTCAGGGCTGAGCCCTGCTGCCCTGTGCCGCGTGGGGGAGGGGCTGTGCCACAAGGTCCCAAGTGGCCTTAATGGCTGCTGCTACAGCCAGTGAGAGTGTGGGCTGTATAGGGGGAGGGTGGGGCCAGGCGGTCCCTGCAGCTTGCACTGCTCCCTGCCCTGCATGGGCAAGCAGCATGCTTCAGCAGTAGGGCAAGGGTCAGCCATAGAGACGCTCTGGCTGGCTACTTGAGTGTCTCTGTGGAGGACCTGAGCTCCAGTTTCCTCAGGGTACGGTCCAGAACCGTGCCCTGCCCCGCTTTTTTCTCACGGGGTATTTTTTTGATACCTGGATCTCCAGGTATCAAAATTTTGCCCCCGTGCTGCAAATATGCAGCACAGGGAATTTTTTTTTTTGTTTCTACATATGCATCTTGCAGCATCTCAAAGGGGTTTGAGACACTATAAGAGGCACGTGCATGCTTGTCTGGATGCACCCTAGGAGTTCAACTGAGTTTTATATTTGTGTGCCCTACCTTTTAGACTGTGCTGCTGGTTACCCCTTTTTCAGCTACTGGCTTTGAAACAATCCTAAGAACATAAATGATTATAGCACTGAAATGGGAAGGGGGGGGGGGATTAAAAATGCTCAAATGCTCAGTATTTCTTCCATTATTTTGGGATGTCAGACCTTTCCAGAAGGAACTACAAAACATCCCACTCCATCTAGACTACAGTGGCACTTGCACAGCAGCAAGCACAACAGCTCAGCATTTACCCAAGTAGCTGATGTGAAATTCAAAAAAGGCTGTAGATTAAATTTAAATGCACATTAAAATGAAACTGAGAAGTTACTCATTATCACAGAAGCATCTTTCAGAGCCTGTTGTTATATCTCACGATGCGTGAGAACCAGATGATGCACAAGACCTGTCCACTAAATAATTCTCCCAAAGGCAAGCACCTAAAGCTTCTGAGGGAGGAATTTGGAAATTGTTTACTTTCTTTGTTCTCTGACATGGTCAACGCTACTGTGACATCTGACAAGGAATTATTTGCAAGATGTGAAGAAGATTCTGTCTACCCAGTTGGGTGTTTTTTAAGGATTTAGGACAGAAACTCTTTAGAAACTGATTTCATTTCTGATTTTGTTAGTTCTCCCCCAGGAGCACAAGGTCTTTTGTCTGTGTGTCCTACTTTGTTGCAGATACCGATATATACATGCTTATCATTAGGGCTGTGGGAAACAGCACTGTTTCGCTTCAACTTCTGTTTTGCTGTTTGGACAGGACAGTGTTTTGTGTCGAGTTTAGTTTCAAAGGCATTGTTCCATTTTGTTTAGTTGAAACTGTTTTGCTATTTTGGCGCTGTTTCAACCTTTTGCCCATAGGCTATAATGGGGAAGCACAAAACAGCCTATAACTTTGACATTTTTGGAAGATTTTGATGAAACAACGGGCATGGTAGCCCCTGCTGAGGCCACAAAGCCTGCCACGGTTTAAGGAGTACTGCATCCAGTTCTGGGCTCCGCAATTCAAAAAGGATGTGGAAAAGCTTGAGAGAGTGCAGAGGAGAGCCACATGCATGATCAGAGGCCAGGAAAAGACCTTATGAAGAGAGGCTGAGAGCTATGGGACTCTTCAGCCTGGAAAAGCGCAGGCTAAGGGGTGATCTGATGGCCGCCTATAAGTTTATCAGGGGTGCTCACCAGGATCTGGGGGAACGTCTGTTCACCAGAGCGCCCCAGGGGAATACAAGGTTGAACAGTCACAAACTCCTCCATGACCGTTTCAGGCTGGACATAAGGAAGAATTTCTTTACTGTCCGAGCCCCCAAGGTTTGGAATAGACTGCCACCGGAGGTGGTTCAAGGACCTACCTTGAACACCTTCAAGAGAAATTTGGATATTTATCTTGCTGGGATCCTATGATCCCTGCTGACTTCCTGCCCCTGGGGCAGGGGGCTGGACTCGATGATCCGCTGAGGTCCCTTCCAGCCCTAACATCTATGAATCTATGAGATAGGTGCAGGGGTTTATGGGAAACTGCACCTCAAGCTGCTGACAAGCAAGATGCACATGTGACTCTGCGTGTGTGTTAAGGTGTGCCCTCAGTGGGGCTGGTAGTGTGCCCCAATGAGGTCTCCTCCTCCCCTACAGCCTCATCTTGGTCCACCACTTTAAATGGCAACAGGTTATAACTGAGTGAGCAGCACAGTAGCACCAGCAGCATTCCAGGCAGCCAAACAGTCACAGTCAATATGAAAGCAGTCCTTCCTCCCCCTCCCTCTCCTTACTTTCCGTTTCCTTGCAGGCAAGCCCAGCTTCAGCTTTGAAACGTTTCGACTGCCCTCATTTCATTTTGAGGCTGTTTCAAAACCCTTCATTTAGATTTCAAAATGAGTCAAGACAGCATCGAAACAAAACAGCCGGTGACATTTCACACAGCCCTACTTACCATCACTTGTAGCTAAACTCTTATATAGCCATGTCCACAGATCGTGCTATCATTTTTAGCTGACTGGATTCTAACCAATCCTTGCAGATAGTGATCAGACTTTGGTTATTCACATTTTGGTCACTTCTCAACAGGATTATAGCAATGCAAGATACCTGGCCATAAAGTCCTGCACTTTATACCGCAATGAAGGAGACTGTATGATATAGTGCAATATACCTAGCCATAAAGTCCGTTGCTTGCCAAAAAACTCTAGTAAGTTTGCAACACTGCAACACAGGCACAGCAAACCTATCCCCTGCTTTTTACAACAGCTTCCCGTAGATTTGCCAATCAAGTCTCGATATTGACTCTTATCTTCAAGGCTTCCCATGGCCTGAGCTTAGATATCTAAACCACAGCTAAAAGCTCCTCTAGCTTTTCTGTACAGAAAGCTTTAAAAGCTTTTCTGTGCAGTATACAGAATATTCAAGGATTGGTTTAAATCAGTGGAAGATACTTCCATGAGAATTCAGGACAGCCGCAAACTAAACCCCATTTTGTTCCCACTGCACAGGTGTGCACACAGAATTTTGTGAGTGGTGCACGTATATCATAACAAACAGTCCATTACCCATCCCTTTTCCCCTTGGAGCAAGATTTTTGTCGTTTAGTGATTTATCAGAGATCAGAGTAGTTTTGGGTTTTTTGCTTTGGATACAAATGTGCTTGAAGCAAACAGATTTATCAAATAAACAAGCAGGTCATGTGTATATGCTAGCTAAAGGGAACAAAAGTCGTCAGAACCATGACCAAGATGTCTTAAGCTAAATTAATTTGCAAGTTTTCCTTTTAATTTTATTGGAGGAGGAGCAATGACAATAAATGAAAAAGCAGAGCTGAAATCAATTTGACGTTAATAGTGATGCTTGTACTGGGACACAAATGTGAAGCACAATTTTGTGGATTTCTTAAAAGCAGCTGGTGAACAACATACTACCATTCATTACTACCTTTCTAAAGTTTCTGTGCGAGAGATTTCTGGGTTCAGAGAGGAGTGAAAATGACAGGAACACCACACAGCACCAAAATCTACAATGCATTTTGCAGAATCCAGGAATATTACAAACCCTAATACCCAAGATTCTTGGCATGAATATATGCCAAGACTGGGGGGGGGGGGGGGGGGGAAGCTGCAGTTGAGTAAAGTCACAAAATAACTGGGCTCTAACAATATTTATAGGACTTATGCTTCCCTTCCCAAATTTTTTGTAAGACCAGGGTATCTAAAAGCTAAATCCCATTTAGATAAATTAGATGTTTGACTTGAATTAAATCTCTTACCCTCTATGTGCAGAATCAAAATGGGGTTCTGTATCCTCGCTATTATGAAAATAATCTAGCCAGGGTCCATCAAGGTCACTGGATTTCTGCAACAAGTCCTCAAACATCCTATTTTTGTGGACAAGCTAAAGTCTGTTTTGGAACTTCTACAACAAAGCCACAGCCACTGTAGATTTCACAATAAAGGTGAAGGAGCAGTGACAGTGCCTGGCCCCTTCTCTTCCAGAGAATGTTAAGAATTGGGCAACTTGCAAGTGCTTTATATTTCCAAGTCTTCATAAAAGGAGTTCAGCATTTGACATGTAGTGCAGTCATTAACAATTAGCTGTGCAAGATAACCAGAAATTCCAGTCTTCTTTTTATTTATTATTCTCCGATATTGCTTCAGCCTGTTTCACTCACTAACAAAGTCTGCAGTTATCAAAATAGTTTTTTTACACATTGTCAACTGGAAATTTGGAAACAGCTGAAGTTCTTTTATGGATTACTGGCAGCACTGGGAAACATTAAGGATGCAAATACCAATGACTGGCCACGTACCTGTGCTTCCATGCTTCAAAGAAGCATATTGTAAGCCATCTATGACATCTCATTGGCTGTCAAGTGAAATTTCAGGTCTCCCCATCTATGCTGGTGTCTCCTTCCACAGTCTTAAGTGTATACCAAAAAATCTGGCTGGCATAATTACACCTATTAGGGCCGTGATGAGAAAGAAAAAAAAAAAAACACACTCCAATCCAATGCAGCTATGCCAGCAAAAGTCTACCACTGAGAAATACAACTCACACCAGTAAAATTATTTTTCTTCCTAGTAGAGTCTGTTTTATTCAGGGAAGTGGTTTAATTAGTAAAGCACTGGAAGAAGGAAGTAAAGCATTGGAACAAGCTACCCAAAGAGGTTGTGGAATCTCTATCCTTAGAGGTTTTTAAGACCTGGGTAGACAAAGCCTTGGCTGGGATGATCTAGTTGGGGCTGGTTTTGCTCTGAGCAGGCAGTTGGACTAGATGACTTCCTGAGGTCTGTTCCAACCATAATTTTCTATGATTTTATGAATTATATCAGCATAAAACTTATTTTGACACTAGAAGCTGCATTTCCACTTGGGGACTGGTAGCCACAGGGAGCATCTACACATGCACTTCAAGGAGCATTAAAGCGTCACAAGAAACCCATGCTAGCTAATGCGCATTAAAATTGACTAATTCGCTTTTTCTTAGTATCTTACAATGGAGGTACTAAATTTAATGTGCATTACTTAAAGCGTATTAATGAATGTGTACGCGTGCCCACCATGTATCAGCAACAGCTTTGGGACATGGACCAGACCAAAGACTGATCTTATACTAGCTGTGCTTTATTAATACAGGTTACTAGATGCTATATCAGTCAAGCACTCCCATCATGGATGTGGCTTTTACTAGCAAGACGCTACGAAAAACTATAACAACTTATTGAAGTCCTTCAACAAGTAAAATAAACTATATCACTAAAACACTTCAGATACTGCAGTGGTTCTCAACCTTGTTAGACTCAAAGCACCCCTCAAGAATGTCAGCTCTTAGCTTTCACTCAGTTTTTGACTACAGAAAAAAATAGAGCAATTCTTCTGTTGCAAAGACCTCAAAATGCTTTTGACACTGCAAATTCCTATGTGAAATCCCCGTGTTCATCATGTGAACCATATGGAGGTGTTTGCACACCTAACAGAACTAAAATTGCATGTCACCCTTGAAAGGATCTTGTGACACCCTGGTCGAGAGTTAGTAAGTAGGGACCTACTGAAAATCAGGCGTTTTCTGTGAAAAATGGCAGGCTTTGCGATTTTGTCAGGCTTGCTGCAAACCCCCCTTAAACTTACAAAAACAAACTTCAAGATTGCAGGAAACCTCTAAGTTCATCCTGGCACAGGAACTCAGCAGGGAGATGTTCTCCCCCTGCTGGCTGGTGAAAAACTAAACTGCTGCCTGCAGCTCTGAGAGCGGGGCATTAAATGGTTGTGAAAGCAGCTAAAGAAAGAAAATAGGTGCAGAGTGAGGAGGGTGGCACTCACTCCATCTGCATGTGGAGCGTGGGGAACCCCAGCAGCAGGAGGTTCACCTTCAGGAACACCAGCTGCTCCACCAAACCAGGATCCAAGGAGGTGCGGTGAGATGTCACAATATCCCCAGCAATTCTGAACACCCTTTTGCTTGGAACACTGGTCGGTGGACAGGACAGGTAGTTCCCGGGCAACCGTGGCCAGATCCTGTCACATCTGGCTGCAGGCTGCCCAATAGGCCAAGGGGTTGCATTGCAGTGGCTCCACATCCTTGGCAAGATAGGTAGTCACTGAGGCCTCCACACTACCAGCCAGATGGTAGGGTCTGGTGCCTCTGGACCCCAACATTGAAACCATGCCGTTGGCCCACATTGGCAGCAGCTGTGGTGGAGGAGATTGGCTGGTGCTTGGAGTATTGGCATGGGACAGTGGATCCCCCTGCCCCTGCACGTGGACCATACTGGACTGCAACGGATCCAGCCATTTCTTGATGACCTTCAGCTGCTTCATCAGTGCCTGCACCTCTGGGGAAAGTGGCTTGACCCAGCCAGGAACATCGATCCCCTGGAACTTAGCCAGGTGATCCCCATAGTGAAAGAGCTTGAGAATCAAATGGAGAAGGAGAGCATTGCCAGCGCTGAGGGTCTCGGTGGCCTTGAGGAATGGCTTGAGGACCACCAAGATCTGGGAGATGTAATTCCACTCTGTTTTGTTAAGGGGGTCACTGATCCAAATCTCCCCGAGCAAGGCCATCTCATTGATGGGCCGTCTGTTGCTCAACCAGCCTTTCCAGCATCAGGTATGTGGAGTTCCACTGAGTCTCCACATCCTGCATAATTTTGTGTTGTGGGATGCTCAGCTTCGCCTGTTTCTCCCGCAGTATCTTGGCCCCCTTGATGCTCCAGTGGAAGTAGCCTGCCACCTTCCTGCATTTTGACATAAGCTGGCTGGTCATGGTAACAACAGTGCTGTCACCGGGAGCCCTGTCCCCCTCCAATGCATCCCTGGACTATGAGGGGGAACTTGTGTGCCACACAGTAGCTGCCAACAAAGCTGACATCATGGACCACCTTGACCATATTAGCCCCGTTGTTGACCATGAACCTGTGGGTGAGTTTGCCCTGTCCAACGAGCCACCCTGCACCATGCAGTTCATGGCCACCATGATCTCCCTTGCCGTGTGGAACTCATCTATCACCTCGCCTTAAAGGAGAGCCCACCAAAACACCCTGACTGACTGCACCAGTGCCCTGTGAGGGAGATGATCATGCCCTGTAGAGGCATGATCTCCACCCTGGCTGCTCCAGATGTCCGAGGTGAAGTGTAAAGCTACCTGTGGCCCTGCCTTCCGCAGCTTCTCCCTCAAGTACTCCCTGCATGCCTCATACAGGGAGGGCACCACCATCCTGTTAAAGGTAGTGTGTACGGACACTTGGTAGGATGGGGTCATGAGTACCATGAGCCACCTGAACCCTGGCCACTCAAAGGAGAAGGGCTGGCCATCCAGAGCAAGCATCTTCCCCATGCTCTGGGTGACCTCGCTCACCCTTGCAATGCACCCCCACTTTGTCTGAGGCTTTCCCCCACCACTCCGGGGTGGCCTGCCTCTGCTTTGGGGGGATGGGAGCTTTGGAGAGGAAGGGGGACCTCTTTTTGGGCATGGTCCCACTGGTGCCAGGCTGAGGAGGAACAAGTGCAAAGGGGTGCTGCCTCCAGAGATGCAGCAGCATCGTTGTGGTAGTGAAATATTTCACCCTGTTGCCCTCCTGATCTGCCTTCGGCAGTGCTAGCAGGTAACATACCTGGGATCATCTGCCACCTCAGAATGATTGCACATTCCCCCCCTCCGTCCCCCCCTTCTGGGTTGAGGGTGGGGATCCTGCCTTATCCCCCTCCTCAGCAGGCAGAGGTACAACAACAGGGGAAGCTAAGCCACCTGACCCCACAACCTCCTCTGAGGTGCCTTCCGGAGAACAAGACCTGCCTCTAGAGGAACTTTGAGGGGTGTGGAACACAAACTCAGATTCTCCCCATCCCCAGAATTTCCCTGGCTATGGCACTCTGCTCCCCACCTTCCATATCCAGCTCCTCCTCTGGCACTGGGAGGCTAATGCTGGGAGATGAAATTGGGGTGGAAGAGACCATCATGCTGGTTGCCATTTCTGATGTTAGTAGAGGTGGTGCAGGTGCAGACAGGTACTGCTCCCACTGGCAGCAGAAGACTCATCGCTGCCAGGAAAGAGGGTGTGTCTATGTTTGGTGCGGGGGCCGGGCAGGGAACTTGCATGCTCTTCCCCTACCCCCTCCCCCTCCCTTGCCAGAAGACCTGGCACCTGCTTTTCCAGCATGCTTCATAATGTCTGCTGTGCTGGAAAATGTACGTGTGCGTGTGATCTCTTGAACGTGTTACTTTTCGGCCTCTTGAAGGCTCAGATCAAGTGTAGTATTTGTACGTGTGTGTTTAAGTAAAATATGTGTGCTTTCCTACATAGCAAACTGCCAGGGAAGACACAGGTTTCTTTTTTAGCCTAGTCCTTCCTGCAGTACTTTGAAACTCTTGTCAAGCAAAAGATCACTTTCCTTAAGTCTTGTTAAATTCTGTGGACACAATATCCATTCGCTGATGGGGCTGTTTCACTTAGCTGAAAGTGAGCACATCCTTCTTACTCAATAAATACTTCTAAAATGGTGGAAACAGATCAATAATATGGGAGATAAGTTACTTAGAAATAAACCAATGCTTCCGAGTCACACCACCACATGTGGCTAACCTTTCAGGCCCAGAGTACAATAGGAGGAAAAAATGCACTTGAACTTGCATATTCCACTGTAGACAAGACAAAGGTAGTCATACACATTTATCAAGACATTTTTTACTGTACCTACTTGGATCGAAGATGAGAATTTTTTCCTCCTTTCAACATAGGAAAATAAACCTCCTGGTCTTAAATTTCAGTATGGCCTGGGGACAGGTGGTGGCTGCAGCCAGAACCTGCCACAGGCTGGGGGGGCTTGTGGAGCAGGGGGAACACAGAGGAGATTGACCAGTGCATGGTTCAGGGGGAGTGCAGGCAGGAGGTGTGTGGCAGGGGAAGTGCAAGGAAGACTACACAGCGACAGAGAAGCCACAGCTGCTACCTGCCCCACTGCCACTGCTGGTGTCTGGCTAGGCTTGATCCACCATACGCTCCATGGGCCTGGCTAGGGGGCAGGTCCATGGGGGCAACTGGAGCTGGCAAACGGATTGGTGGGGGAAGGAGTTCAGTGGTCTGCTTTCCCTGTCATAGTGGTGGTGGAGGGAGGGGAACTAACTTAAGATGATCCTCCAATAATTAGATTCTATACAAGGACAATTATAACAAATATAACAAACATGATGAAATGAATAATTTTCCATGTACAGAACCTAATTATGTGGTGGAGTATCTTAAATTCAAAGTTGTCTTGGACTTGGGTAAATACAGTAAGTGGCCAAGGTAAACCCTAGGTTCCTCTTATGGTTTACCTGAACCTGACAAAAATACCCATTTTTTCATTTTCAACCATATCATGTCAAGTCCTCAGAACAGTTACCAAACCCTCAGTTTAATCATTATTCTCATTTACATACCTTGGGATTTTGACTAGACTTTTTTCATTTTATGTCCCCAGCAAATTCCTCATCGCCTCCCATCTGTCACCCCAATTAGGAAAGCACTGATGCCAGAATACAACCCAAATCCAAGATGACTCTGAATTTAAGATGACCCCCCAATAATTAGATTCTATCCATGGATAAGTTATAAATTTGTTATAATTTTCCACATATACAATCTAATTATTGGATGATCATATTAAAATGTATGCCCCACTACCACTGCAGGTAGTGTGGGGTGGCAGGCAGCTTGCTCTCTATCCCCCCCACCACCACTGGCCCCTCCTTGTGCCTACCACCTACCTCCCATAGCCTTGGGCCCCCACCCTTTCTCTCCCCCTCCATGTCTCCCTCTGCCAATTCCACCCCCTGCAGCCTTGGTTCCCCACCCCACCTTGCCTATTTCCCTCCTCACCTCCAAAGCCTCTTCCCCCGATTCACCCCTCCCCTGCTTATTCTTGCTTTGGTGAGCCATGAAACCTGAGCTCAGCTTTTCCAGGAATTCATCAGTAAGTGAGTGCCCATTGTTCTGGACACTAAAGCCCATTCCAGTATACTGCACCTACATTGTAAACATTGCCAAGATATCCTCTCTTTGACTGCCCCTCTTCCCCATCTCATCTGTTACACTTAGAAAGATGTCTCTTACCAAAGTCTCTGGACACCCTTGTGCACGTTTATCAGTACCCACATGCAGATGTCCTTTACGATTATGTCATATATTTAATTATATTATGATCACTCATGATTAATTACCTTCATATATGAAATTAAGGTCTTAGAGCTTATTCTGGATTTTCTATATATGGATTATAAAAGGAATAAGGGATCAACGTTCAAGAACTGTAATAGTCTTCAGTGCATATTCAAGACCTTCTGTGGGTCTCTATGCCAGAAGCGTCAAACCCATCTGGCCCCAAATTGCAGAATGAATGGCATATTGCTAGCCCCCTGGGTTAGGTTGGGTCTGTGGACTCACTTTCCTTCCCCCTGTATCCACCGCACTTATGCAACCGATTCGGGACAGCACCACATATGGTGCCCATGTGAGGCTGGTCCAGGAACACAGTGTGTGGAACGCTCGCTCAGGCTGGTCTGGGACTCTCACCTATACGCAATGAAGCACTGGGGGTTGCATGTTGGGCCTCCATGGGTCAAATGCAGCCTATGGACCTTATCTTTGACACTCCTTCTCTATGCATTTTTAAAAGTCTCCATGAGATCAGAAATTAATGCAACATTCCTGTGCTCCCCGATACATTTTCTAAGTTACAGCTGCAAACAGAAGTACATTCTAAAACTAAGACAATACTCTTAGTGTGAAGCACATGAGGTTTACTTGAAGACTGCATCATGGAATGTGCAAACTGGCTTATTTTCATTGAGTTTCAAATACAGAACACTGCTCCACAGCTAGTGGACATGGTACAAGCAGGCATAAAACTGTTCTATCACTCCTATTTTGCAAAAGAACAGTGAAGGAAGCAAAAAGCACTCGGGTACCTAAATACAATCTGGTGCCAAGGCATCAAAGTAGAGCAGATATGCAATAAAACAGTGCTCTCTCAAGCAGAAGCACTTATACCCCTTAACAACCTCAAAACCATTTGGCAAAAGACTCATCGTAGCAAAGGGGAAGGCCTATTGGATCCAAATTATACACTTTATTTCAAATCGGATTCCCAATGCAATTTATGCCGTGTTAGGCATATGTGATACTGTCCTGAACCTATGCCAAGCAGCATGCTGCCTCCTGGGCACAATCCTAAATGGGGCTATGCTATTGGTTCAACTGCCTGCAACGGCAGTCCAGAGCCTCAGACTATGCAACACTTGCTGCAATGCCTGCTGCTTGAAGCCACATGTACAATAAATGAACACAAGCATATGCAACAAAATGGTCAAATGTGGTGTAATACAAGAAGGAAGCACAATCCTAAGGGCAGAGGCTGTATGTATAGGACAAGCGATGAGCCAGTCAAGTTTCAGATTATATTCCCAATTTACCCAATTACTTAGAAGCCTTCTATTAAAAATTAAATTGAAATGTGCTTTGAAAGTTGCACCAAGTTCCATATTAAGCTAGTAGGAGTATGTGGTGGGGCAGGGCAGAGGTTTGCTTGTTTTGCTGCATAAACAGCTCCCATTCCAAACCTGGTAGAACAGCATAATAAGATGAAAATTAGGTTTAGAGCTGCAACTAGGAGGTACTCAGCCCTACAAAAGGTGTAGGAGTAGCTAACTGCCACCTGAAATCATCCTTCCCTCAAGTATCCCCAAACTCATGATCATCCATGGGAAAACCCCACCCTGTTCACCTGTGAACCCTATACTCCCATTCCTCCTCACCAGCCACATAAGCTCAGGAAAGGGGCTACTGGAACCCTGCCAAGTAGGAGCGGAGGCAAGCAAGTGAAGCAGGGGCTTTTGGATGCTGAAGTTGGGCTATTTTTTCAGGTTTTAATTTGGATGTTCTTTTCTTTGTATTGACTGGTTGCTCACGCCATTTCCCACCCGCATTATCCTCACTCCACTTGCCCCTCCTGATCCCCTTCTCCTACCTAACTTAACCCGTCCCTTCAATATCATTTTCCCTTCCTTTGTTTCCATTCATCTGAATATTCCCAATGAACCACACCAAAATCATTTTACTCCCTCCCAAAAACTAACCCGCCCAAATGCATGCAACTAACGTGACATTTGTAGACCTTTATCCTGTTCCCTCTGCTTTTGTTTTACAGCCCTTTACTCCTATTCTTGTCTATCAGATTCTAGAGCACAAGTTTCCCAGGGCAAGGATTGCCTTTTACTCTGGGTATAGCACCTGCCATGAGAGCCCAGAACTCTACAATGAAAATAACTCTACAAATGACAAACAATGGAGGAACCTATGGAGTTGCAAGGTGCATGATGTTTTCAAAAAGGGCTCACTCAGTACCACATGTACTACCTGAGAACTGATGTGATGCATTTGTGAAAGAACCCCAAGAACTCAGGAGTCTAGCAAGCTGAAACATGGAGGTCAGGCACAAGACTTGACAAGACAAGCAGGCACTGGAACAGCAA
>NW_005842625.1:583322-590447 GCF_000455745.1 Alligator sinensis | reverse complement strand
GTGTTCAGCAGAAGATTTTTAGGGAAGCAGAGAAGTGCTAGAGAAAGGTGTATGAGAAGTTAAATGCAAATCATTAACTTTTTTGCTAATGATCTAGCAGCTAAAACTACACCGATGAACAGCAAGCAAAGCAACCAAAAATGAACATGTAACACCTCATTTTCAGATTTATTTTGAAATTCCAAGGGTTTAATCCAAAACCAGTGAAGTCAATGGAATCTTTTCATGAATTTATGCCAATCAGCTCCCAGCTGACCTCAAGTTACTTCACTTCACACCCTGTCAATTATGAGAAACTGGAATACACTTTACATGCTTGCTGTATGCCAGAGCCTTACTCTGAAGTGACTATACACTTTGAATATACAGAAATTTTGCCCAAATGTCATCTGAACTTACTTGAATATTGGAGATGCAAAAGAACAGAAACAACACATCATATTTGCTTTACAAGTTGTAGTTAAATAGTTTAACCATCAAATCCGGTCATGCAAATAAAAGGTAACTTTTAAGTAGCCTTGACAGAGAAAAGACATTTTGACTTCTTTATGAAACAGTTTATTTGAATTTAAACATTCCCTACAGTATTTGCAAACACTCTATTACTATGCTAGAACTGTTCCATTGTCCAAGATGAGAGAAAAATAAAGGTCATGTAAACATGAATGAAGAGCTGAATTTTAAAAGATCTCTCAGTTATAAGCTGAGATTCCTTAGTAACACGAAGTATAGGTGGTTGTTTTTAAATATATTCCTAAGCTTGAGTCTAAGTAAAAGAAGATTTCACTGGTTTTTGGGTTCTTACCTGGCCTGTTGGTGGCAGCCATAATGAAAACCTGTTGACGATTTTCCAGACCATCCATCTCAGTTAATAACTGGTTCACCACACGAACACTAGCACCTGCCTTTAAAACAGTAATGCATTCTCAGTTAAATTGGGAAAACAACTGTCAATCATTTGGGTATGAACTCCCCCCCCGCAACCCACAGCATTTATTACCCCCCTTGATCGCTACTCAAAGATCACCTTCCTCTCTCTGCACCCTGATCAAACTTCATTCTTGACCACTGCCATTGGCTTCTCGTTCACTAACCCCAACTTCATGTATTGAGGCCATATTTATACTGGCACAGCTTTCTTAATAGTCTGTGACAAGTGCAGAGACTCATATTTCTGGGAAACATTCCAGCTACTTGAACCATTTGCAATCCTGTGTTTGGCTTGCCTACTTATTACCTTTTAATTCATAAATAAATGATAGAAACTCGCCCAAGCTTTGCGGACCCTGACCAGTCATTTAAACATTCAAACTGAATAAAATCCCATTCACTGGCCTTATCTACTGAGCAGCAACTTATAATTATATTTTAACAATCCCAATACAGATGCATCCTACAAAGGTAAGCAACTGGATTGTTCTGAACTCCACTGTAAAGGTGTCCACTTATCATAGGCTTTATAGTTCCAAGATCTGTGTGTCAGATTCCAGAGAGCACACATCAGCCTTGTTTAACATTTAAAAGAGTGAAATCCTACTGAAATTTGTGGCTTGCAAGAGTCAGGTTGCCAGCCCATAAAGATGTGCTGTTGGATTAGCCAAATTCTTGACAAAGAAATGAGCTGGCAAGAACACAATTACAAATGAGAGACTGCTTGACAGTTTAGCACATGCCTTTGTTGCTTTGTTAAAAGTTATATATTTATTCTGTAATTAAATATAAATAATTGAACAACCTCTTCAGATTCAACTGCTAATCAGATCAAATAGTGGAGATGTACACACGTTACCGTAAACGTGACTAGATCACACAGAAGATCGTATGAATCCCAACTATGCACCATAAGGATCATAACTCTGATACATTGTCAATTCAGTGCAGTATTTACAGGACAAGCCGTTTTTATTGTGATACTGAGGTAACAGTGCAGCAATAAAGTCTGCTTCATCACTACATTAACTCCAGTTTTAAGCCTGTATAACTTAACCAGCATTAATGACTCTATACCACTGTAAAATTGGAGTAATCAAATGGTTAGTCATAGCTTCACTTTTGAAATTGGATTACTGGCCCCAAATTCTTGCTCTATAGCAGGGCTATCCAACTTCTGAGCATCCAGGGGCTGCATGGTCCCTGGGTCATATAGCAATGCCCCCCTCCCTTGCCACTCCTCCACTGGGATGTGCAGTAGGTGCACACATGGTTGAGCTACACCACATCACACGGGTCCCCTGCCCAAAGTTCCCTGGGTCCTGCAAACTGCACTGCCCTGTCCCACCCCTGGAAGCTGGAAGAGGTGGAAGAAGCCTGAAGTCCCTTGCAGCAAAGTAATGAAGGGGACTGGTGATCAAACTGGGAGCTTGGGGGCTGTAAGCTAATTCCTTGTGGGCCATATGCAACATTCACAGGGTACAGAGCTCATCAGCCAGGGTGGACTTTACAGAAGTAGAGGTTTCTGTATATTGTGAAGGTGATAAGGCTGTGCTTCAGACAGTTATTCAAACTCCTACCTCTCTTATTGCAGATACTGCAACTGCCCCCAAAGCCCCCTACTTGCAGTTTACAAATAATGTGAAAGCATGCCTGACATGCCTAACAAGAGGGTGTTTGAAGAATTCTTGGCAGTGGCACAGATTTTTTTTTTTTTTTTTTTTTAAAAAGGTGGCAGGTCTGAACACCAAAGCTTAGTCTTAGAATCAAGAGTCAAGTGAAGTGTAGAAGCAGCAGCAGAAATCCACTCTGTGAGGTGTGGGGCAATGCAGAACCCAGTGCAAGGTAGTGGTACAGGGTGCCAAGGGACCCAGGGCACAGTGGGACACAGTGACAGGGGCAAGCACTGGGGGAAGGGTAGGTGCAAGGGTTGAGGGGGGATGGGACAAAGGACCAGGGACAAGCTGCCTCCCCCTTGCCACTGCTTTACCTGCTGCAGCATTGGGAGGGGGGAAAATGGACAAATCTGAGATTTTGAGATGAACATCCAATAATTATATTCTACACATGGAGAATTACAACATATTTATAGTTTTCTATGTATAGAATCTAATTTAGGGGGGTTATCTTCAATTGGAAGTCATCTTGGATTCAGATAAATATGGTAGGTGACCTTATTTCTTTATTTCATTTTTTTAAGAGAAGAACTAACTCATTTAATCTCTTATAAAATAATATATATTTTGGGTCATTTGTTGAGCTTCTAGATTTCTAACCACAAAGAAAAGATCATTAGGATAACTCTTAGTCCTAGTTTGTGCGTAAATTCAGTTTAGAGAACAACAAAAGTAATTTGGCACCTTGAACTTAAAATCACATTTAAATTTGATTGTAAAATACTGGGATAGTGTTTGAACTATATGGGCTAGATCAATGGTGCTTGACCTTTCTGATCTTTGCAGCTCCTGGAGCTGCAGAATCAATGTTGCCACCTCTCTCCTGCCACCAAGTTTCCAAACCCATAGAAAGCCCCATGGGTCAGATGACTGGATTACCTTACTTTGCAGGCTGGATCCAGCCCACAGCCTATATTGGGTACTATTGGGCAAGATTATCATATGATGTTAATAACTGCGCTGAATTGCACCCAATTTTATTATGGCTTTACATTGACAAGAACTGTTATAGCCACCATACACATGATTAATGTAGAGGAGTTTTCCATACCCAGGGGCCCTTTTGATTATACACATGAGCACAGACATTTGTAGAGGCCAAAATCATACCCAATTACAAACTTAGTACTAGTATTTCTATCTTTTGGTTCAAGTTTGTGACAATTTTGCACTAGGACTATTGTTTTTAGGAGATGGAAGATTTACATGGCACCTGTGAGTGAAGGGGCCAGTGGGAAGAGAAAATATTTAGAAGTTTAAATGCAAGCATACTTAAAACTCATATCTGAATAACGAGGAAGTGTGATGTGCACAACTCAACATGCTCAAAGAGGATATCAAAATGAAGAAACATCACCAAACATCCCCAGAGGTGCAGAACAGACTTGATCACCATAGACATATTTAAACTGTCTGTCCTTCACCAAAAGTCAGATGGTCAAAAGGCAACATCTGGGAGTGATGTTACTCTAAACAGCCTTAATGCATGTGACTGCAGTGACCATGGAACATATGTTAGTCTTCCAGCTTCTAGAAGAGAGTACACCATAGAAGAAGTCCTTACCAAGGCTACAATCCAGGCCACATTATGTGTCCAACAGTAGCAGGACACAAAAGAAAGATCTGATTAAAGTAACTTGTGGGATTATGATTTCAGGCTTACCTCGCGATCTGACCTCCGGGGACACAATGCATCCACTTCATCAAAAAATATAACACAAGGAGCAGAATTCCTGGCCCTCTGAAATACCTGACGTACAGCACGCTCACTTTCACCGACATACTGAAATAATACAGCAACACGGTGGGAACAATCCAAGATATCAAACTTTTGCTTCATAATCCAATTTAACCCATAATTGGTGGTGCCTGCCAAGGCCAAAGGATCACATACTTTTATTTACTCCATTTAATTCTGCCAAGTTTATCATCAATTTAAACCCATAGTTTTTATTTTGGAGGGGGAAAAGGGCAAATTTGGATGCATGTGTCACTACCCAGTTCACAACTGTTAAGTTGTTGCATGCAGCGCAGTGTCAGTGCCAAATTGGTAAGGCTCTACCTTTTAGGGGAATTAATATCTGCCACCATACTGACAAAGAGAGTTAACAGTTATATTCCTCTCCATGACCTTAGTTAAGCTTTTTAAATATCCGAGGCACCCACAGATTCACATCTGCAGAAGCTCATAAACAGAACTATGTAGAAAGAATTGAAATAAAGAGTTTCTTCCCTCAGAAAGTCATTACACAAGGGAAAAAGCCTCACTTGATTTGCAAATGGAAAATTTTGTCACCCCACAGACAGCATTCATTTACCATTAATGTGCTTTGTCTCTCTATTCTCAGAGTCCAGAAATCGGTTCCCTTTGAATTTAAGGAGGCAGGGATCTGCACTAACTAAAAAAATGGATCAAATCCATTTTTTTTGGCTTCAGTTTCACCCATTTACTAAAACAGGTAAGTGATATGCTCCAATCTGAATCTGAGCAGCAGAAGTAAAATCATTTTGATCACCTTGCACATTTCTTAAACTGTAAAAAGGTGTGGGAAAATATCAAAGTGTAATAAAAATGATATTTTTAAGTCGAGGACTTACCTTAAATCATAACACTTATCACTTGTGACTGATCACAATAAATGACTTTTAAACATTCTGAAGAGTAGCATCTTTTCTGAGGTTTAGACCCTGATAAAGTCGATGGAAAACTTTAGCAAAATCTAACCCCAAACTTAAATCACCTAAAGTTAATTTAGAGTTGTTTTAGGTACCTGATTTGATTTTCAGAGGTGCCAAGTCCTGAAGCCATCACTATTTGAAAATTTTAATTTGACTTGAAAATGTTGCCCTTTGTCCTCACAGCACACACTAACAACGAGGCAAACAGCTAGTTACTTCAAAAGTCTTACTATGCAAATCAAGCAATCCCCACAGTCTCTAATCCTTAAAAGAGGATTACCACTTTAAGAGAGGATGCACCACAAGAGGCAGATTGAACTGGGTAAGATCTATGCCACCTAAATGCATCCTTTGAGAGCAACCTGGCTGCTATAAGAGCTATTACAATTAAGATGATATTACATGATGTATTCTTGTTGCACAAAACACCAGCTTAGTGATCATCAGGATTCAATTGCCTCAAACTGCACAAAGAACTCAGTCAAAATAGTAAAGGTCAAGGTATAATGATCAACACTTACCATATTTAACAGTTCTGGACCTTTCACAGAGATGAAGTTCAGCCCAGACTCATTTGCCACAGCCTATCCAGAAAATAAAAAAAAAAATCCACTATCACACACTGATAATATTAGGCTTCCATTCACCAGACTTCCTGAAGCATCATTTTAAGAGCATTATCTATTTTCTTTTCTTGAAAACTCTGGCAAGATTCCAGATGCACTATGAAAAAGGTCATTTTCTTTTCTATTCATTGATTTATGAAGAACTCAAAAGAAAAGATTATTTATCAAACCCCTCTCAAAATATATGAAGCTCTTTAGGAGCCCAGACCCATGCCCAGATACTAATTCATTCATTCAACACTGCTTCCCACAGCTTTTTTTTAACTGAGGTCCTGTTCCAGAAATGCTTTTAAAAGCAACTCTAAATGACTAGTGCACATTACAGAGAAATGTCATCACATAAACAGTCCTTAAAGACCAAACACAAGAGTTGGTCTAGAAATTCAAGGAAATATGCAAGTTAAGGAGGAAAGCAATAAGTGCATTGTTCCAGGAGCATTGGGAATAAATGGTAAAGTGGACCTGGTCTTTAGTGGACAACTACAGCTTTTAATTACAGTAGACAACTTCAAAGTGATAGATCTGTAGAAAGGAGCCATTTCCTTTTCACCACTTTATTATTTTTCAACCTATTGCATTCTTTCTGACTTTACCTTTCTTCCTTCTCACCTCACATGAAACGGAACTATTTTACTGGGAAATCAATTAACTTCAAAAGACTTTTTTTAAATTTAATTTTTAATTTTTTTTTTTAACTCAAGCTCCTGCTAAAAGCAGTATGAGGGCTTGACTCCTATTGCCATCACCCCAATGAAGCAATCTACCATTGGATGTCACCAAGTCATTCTTATGAAAGAAATCTGACTTCTTCCTTAGGGTACTCTACTACCTCCCAGTATTCACATGAAGCATACACAGTAGGCAATTCCTACCTTGGCCAGTAATGTTTTTCCACATCCAGGAGGCCCCGCAAGTAGTACACCAGCTGGAGCAGTCAGGCCAAGAGCCCTGAACTGCTCTGGATTCCGAACAGGTGCCTATGATAAAAACCCAAACAATTAACAGTGACTGAAGCATTGATCTTAAAGTTTCAACAAGGTGCAACTAAAGCTGAAGCCAAAACAAAAAGGTACAAAGAACTTTCCACCTGAGCTGAACCAGCAACTGTATGGGTATATTCAGACCAAACAACTAGATGGGCACTTTCTTGCTTGTGGTAGCAAATGGCTTTCACATACAGCTTAACTGAAGAAAATGAGAGTAGAGCTTTCTTA
>NW_005842625.1:578876-583291 GCF_000455745.1 Alligator sinensis | reverse complement strand
TTTCCCTAAACTGAGTGTCTATGGTGAGCTTACATGAAGGTTGTTGAGGAAGAGGAAAGTACACTAAAACACATGCATGTAATTTCTTTAAATTAGGAAACTGTCAGAAAAAAATGAGGATAGGTCTTTGATTAAACACAGATCAAAGACATGTCTAAGGGCAGCATTGATATAAGCTCTCTCATTAAATACACCTTGTCACTGAAAAGGAAGACATAAATCAAAGACAAAATTAGCTGTCTACCTTAATTCACAAAAATACAAGGATTTTTAAATAAGATGCAGCAAAAAGACCAACCAAAAAAGATTTCAGACAATTTGAAGTAAAACTTCAGAACGGAACACCAGGTTCAGATTCTAAAGCATGCGATTTTGCCTCTGGCTAGATATCATGTTTCCTAGCAGGACTCTAAATGGCATTCATGCCTACCAGTATAACCATGGCAAGCTCCTCCCGAATGTCCTCCAGAGCTCCAATATCTGCCCATGTCACATCAGGAACTGTGACAAAGCCTTCTCTCTTGGCAGAGGGCTGCACTGAGGACAGTGCAACAATAAAATCATTCATCTCAATGCAGAGCTTCTGCAGCTGCTCCTCTACCAAGGGGTCCTGCTCTTTAAGCAATTCCAGCAGTTTCTGCAATTCATCCTGAGAGAAAGGGAAAAAAAAAAAAAAAGATTACAATGGACAAAATTTTACCACCACACAATTTTTCAAGGTTTCCCTGGAGCAAAAGCATCTTCATTAAGGTAAAATTCCAGCTGAATATTGGAAAAGGCGCTAGACAACTCTGGAGTCTTGGTTTTAAATCCCACTTTCCATCTTCCCTCCCACACCACCACCATACCAGTACAACAGTAATTGTAACAGTAGTACTTGTACCAGGGCAAGATTACTCTACACTGCCCCAGTGAGGGCTGTCTCTGTAGTGCTATGCAGTGCTTGGCCGCTTCTGGGGAGGCTGCCAAAAAAATTTGTTAAGATTTTCTTTTATCAAGGTACTTGCTGTTATGATTTGCTCTGCAGTTCTAACTGGTTCTATATAGAAGCACAGCAAGTCCCACACATGGATTTCATACACAGCTGTACACAGTCCTTAAAAGTCAATGCTTATTTCTAGAAACTTTCACAACATGTCAGCACATTGCTGAGTGTATCTTCAGGTTCAGCAATTAATGAAATGCAATTGCTATATACAAGTTGTAGTCTCTCATTTATTCCCAGGCTGACCAAAATGGGATTTGCCAGTCATGCCCTAAGTTGTTCATGACAGGAAAGTTGTGCTGCTATAAATAAGGTTGTACTAGAATTTCCATTTCAAAGTGAAAAAAAGCCTACAAAAACACAGATTTTAGTTGCTTGGGTTCCCAAGAGCAGCTTGTTGCAGAAAATATTATTTGATGTTTGTTAAGGGTGTATTAAAGGATAGTCACTGAATTAAAAGTTTTTCCAGCATCTTCCATTTTTCAAAGAAAAGCACAGCACTTTCAGATGTGAATTAACTCGGTGTGAACGCTTGGTTTGTGTAAATGGGATCAAATATTACATAAGTTGTTTTCTGCAATGAACTTAAAATTGCTGTTTTGAAGTAACTCCTAAAATTAGCAAAATAATTCCTAAAACTAAATTAGTTGATGTTGACCTCATGGCAGTCGTTAGAATTGGGTTCGTTGTTGCGATTAGTTTTCTGAAAAACAGAAAACCCCTTTGATCACGCTGATGTGAGTTACAGCTGTTTGCTTTAACTCAGTCCCATTCAGGAGATGTGTGACAGGCATGTAGCACAATTAATTTACTGCAGTGAAGCTGCTTTCCCCCCAACCCACACACAAATATAAAAACATTTTTTTAATATTTAAGCAAGCAGTGAAGCTGCTTACTTTTTGACACTTCCTTAAAAAGTGGAACAAAGTATACATGTGAATTTTAGAACATTTTAAAGCATTAGCTGTTAAACTACAAGGCAAGACTTCCAGAAGCCTTTGCATAGTGCAGGAACAGAGCAACTAAATGTACACAGCACATTCCTAGAAAGTTTCTAATGGAAGGATTTAGAATTCATAGGGCACAGGCGCCATTCAGATTCAATGATCACAACAGCCCTTGGCAGATATAACATTTATCATTAATGTGTTAATCGCACAAGTTGCAACATGCCACATGGTCAACCAATT
The DNA here is from genome assembly GCF_000455745.1 of Alligator sinensis. Lineage (NCBI taxonomy): Eukaryota > Metazoa > Chordata > Crocodylia > Alligatoridae > Alligator > Alligator sinensis. The sequence goes on along the minus strand of NW_005842625.1, from coordinate 581,116 downwards.
TATCATAGAAAAAAAAAAAATGGCAAATGGATGTTTTCTATTTGTGTGGCAGGTTTGTATCACAGTTAAATCTGAATGTGTAGTATTGAGTTCCCCAATCCTTAGCTGCCTACATCCCATACTCATGCAAGTCAGCTGTTGGCACACCTCTTAAATACTGTGGGGCAAAGGAAGCTTGGCATTAGGGACTGGAACCCCATACCATGGCTCAAGGAATGCTAGCACTTACATAATTACAATCTGTTTAAGCTTAACCCCAATGGCAAGACCTTCTAGTTTTGGGATCAGGGATAAAATCTGCCAGGTCCCAACTGTGTGACTTAATGTCTGCCAGGGGCCAACATCACCTCAAGCTACCCCATTATTTTAACACCAGGTTACCTGCAAAGGTTCTTACTTGTAACAGAGTCCCTGTTATGTCTCTAGCTGCTGCAAACAACCAACCAACTACTTTCTCTAGCTCATGCTATGTCACAGATCTAACCTTGAATAATTTTTTAAATGTTGCTTTCCTAAATGAGTTGTTGAATGACAATCACCAAATGAGATCAATCCTGAGCTGGTGAGATCAATTTGGAGAGGATCAGAGCCACAATCCAAGCCTAAGCATGTGCAAAAAAAATTAAGACCTAAAAGATGTTGACATCATTTGATCTGTATTCGCCCATGTCTTGGGAACTATTTGTTCAAGCAACCTCAAATCTGCACCAGTAGCTGTATCACCACCCCTCATAAGGCACAGTAGTTTTCAAACAAGCACCTAAAAAAAAACAGCTGTTAAAGCATTAAACTAGTCTCAAAGTTTCCTATAGTGGTGCAACTGCCTCAAAAATGTTCACATAGTTTCTACAATTAATTAGGAAGTATTTTATTAACTGGAAAGATAAAAATGCTACATAAATATATAACATGCAAGCAAATATTGCTGTGATTAAAATGTGTTTACTACAGATTGAGCACAGAATCTTACAACCCTGAAGTAGTTTATTTTTAAGAAAGGAGAGTGTCAAAGGATCAAATACCTTTACAAGCTCTGGCTGCCTTTTGACTGGTACTTCTCCATTTTCAATGCTTTGTTCACTCACTGCTTTTCCAGCCTCTGTCTCCTTCCATTTTTGCCCTTCTGAATTTATCAGGACCCTGTTCACTGTGCACATGGCTGCCTCACGACAAAGTGCCATCAAATCTGCACCTACATAGCCTGGAGTCATGTGAGCCAAGTGATGAAAATCAAAAGATTCAGGGAGCTTAAGTTTTCGACACAATGTCTGTAGAATTCTGTTCAAAAGAAAAAGAAAAAAAACCCAGCATACAAATAATCCTTGCAGCGATTTTCTCTCCTATCTAAAAACATAATTATTCAGTCAGTCCTTTTGACTGGATCTTAACAGTGCAATAGTATAATAATTCAGCTGTAACTCAATTTAAAGTTACTCAAGGCTGAGAATCACAAGTCACATAGTCTCCAGATACATAAAAGAAAATCTCAGCCACGCAATCTTATTTAAACTTTAAGAATCAGTTCAGTTGAGTATACTATAACAGTGGTTTTCAACCTTTTTTTAAGAAGTGTACCCCTGGTGGCTGGATGGAGAGCGGCAGGTGGCCTGTGGGGCCTGACCCCACACACAGGGGTCCTCAGGGCCTGGCCCCACGAACACCCAGCCCAGGCCAGCCCTGAGCTGCAGGCTCTTCCCGTGGGATGGTGGCCTGGGCCCTTCTCCTCCCCTCCCCTCCCAGGGTCCAAGGCACTCACAAGTTGAAGGCGGGAGCCACCAGCATCAACAGCACAGGCGCCAGTCAGGGCCTCCTCCCAAGCATGGCACCTCCCCTTGCCTCTGCTCACCCAGCCAATTGTCAGCAGCCCACGGAGCCACATGTGATCGGCCCTGGGAAAGTAGTGGGTGGTGGCGCGGGGTGGTGGATAGTGTTGGCAGCCACCATGTAAGCCCCCGCCCTCCCCCACCCCTGTATCTGGCTGGCAGCCCAGAGAGGCAGTTGTGCCCTTGCTCCCCCCGGTCCTGCTCCTGGGAGGTGGTAGCGGTTCTCTGTCCCTGCCCACACTCCCTAGGACCTTTCAAAGTACCCCCAGGGGTACGCATACCCCTGGCTGACAACCCCTATACTATAATAAAATGACAGCTTTGTTATATTTTTTGGAAAAAAACAACACTGAGTTTAAAAAAATAAATAAATAAGCAAAGGTCTCAACTAAGGGACCCACTAAGATTTTGACTTTA
>NW_005842625.1:566266-578845 GCF_000455745.1 Alligator sinensis | reverse complement strand
CTGCACATGATGTGTTCCATCTAGTCCATCCTGAAGGAGCACCCTATTTTGGTTTACAGAACAAAAATGAGGTCTAGTGCAAGGGCCAGCCTTACCTGGATAAGTTTAAGTAAAAGGCATTTAGTCTTTAAGAAGACTACCTCTAAATGGGCAAGGAAGATTTAAAAAAAGTTCAGAAGCCTTTAAAATTTGTTTACTCATTTTTAACAGCTCTACTGAAGAAGCCAAGACCTACTGAAACATACTTTTCTCTAGCTGCTTCATCAGGAATCCCTAGACAAATTTCTCGATCAAATCTTCCAGCTCGCCTCAGTGCTGGATCCAGCGAATCTGGCCTGTTAGTTGCTCCAATGACTAGGACCTGAGCAGAAGCAGGCAAATTGTTCAGATCTGAGGAAAGAAGGAAGAAAACAAATAAGTACTCACGGTATTGTATCTTCAGATTATCACTGTTTATTCTATTCTAGTTAAAAATGCATGCTGCAGGAAGTTACTCCTGATAGCTGAAAATAATATTTGTTGCTATGCTGAACTGCCAGCAATCCATTCCCCACCCCAGTTTTAACCATTTCCCTTTATTTTCACTAATAAGTTTTTGCACTGCACTATCACAGGCAGATATTTGTATGGGAAAGTATTTTGTGACATTCTTTATTTTGCTTTCCCAAAAACAAGATTTCCCGCATCCGGGACATTACGGAGAGGATCCCAAAGCTCCTTAAACCCACAGACCACTATCCCATGCTCCTTATTCATGTGGGCACCAATGACACTGCTCGGAGCACTCCCAGCCAGATCATGAGGCGCTACAGGGATTTGGGAGCGGGGCTTAAGGGTCTGGGGGCACAGGTGGTGTTCTCGTGGATCTTCCCAGTCTCAGGCTATGGGCTGAGAAGGGACAGGAGGATCTATGTGGTCAACCAAAGACTTCAGCGCTGGTGTCGTCAGGAAGGCTTTGGCTTTCATGACCACAGCCCGCTCTTTGGCGAGAGAGGCAGCGAGCTGCTGGGAAGAGATGGCCTCCACCTCTCTCCCCTAGGGAGGAGGCTCTTCTCAGCCAGACTGGCTGACCTGGGGGGGACTCCCGCCACTGCTGGCCTGCTGAGCAATCCTTGCAAAGCCAGCGGATCACGGCGCTTCAGGGAGCCCACCCCTGCCCCAGCCCTGGTAAAATCTGTGGGCAAGGAAGGAGCCCCCCAGGGGGCACTTGCCTGCCTGTACACTAATGCCAGGAGCTTGGGGAATAAGCAGGAGGAGCTCATCCTCCTGCTCAGTGCAAACAATTATGATGTCATAGGGATAACGGAGACCTGCTGGGACTCCACCCATGACTGGACCACGGGTATAGATGGCTATACCCTACAGACTCCATAGTTTGGACATAGAAGATTGTTTGGTAAATCTGTGCTAAGGCTAGCTCTAGGTAGAGGTAGTTGCCTTAAAGAAAATTAAATGAATAATAATTTTGCATTTTTTTTTTAATTCAGGAAACTTCTGGCATGATTTAGTCTCACTTCCCAGAAGGTATCCGATGCAATGCTCTCCTTCTCGAACACGTACTCCTAGCAGCACGTGATTGTTTCCCATTAGTGAAGTGGTCCAATAACTGCCTTCTTCTATGAATAAACTAGAGCAACCCTAATTTAATTTTGAGGAAAGTAATTTCACTCTTGTTTATCTCCTGGAAACATACCTCCTCATTATGGTTGATGAAATTGTGACAGCATCATGGCTGGTCTTGTTCAAACTTAGATTTGCGGTCAGAAATGAAAAAGACCTTCATGCACTAACGTTTAATTATAAAAGCACTTTTTGCACTACTCCAAAACCAAACCCATAGTTCTGTGTATTTGGCTTTTTTCTCTTTCAGGTAATGATAAAGAGGTGGAGAACCAACCTTGGCCAAATCTGTACTTAGTTCTGGGAAAGTCTGAGTTTTGGCAAATATGCTGAGGAAAATGTAATGACCAGCAAACCTGAGGCTGAGGCAGCCCAACATTTTATCTCCTGAGTCTAATTTCAAGTTTTCTGACATCTCTTAATTGACTTCAGTGCATGCATTTGATGGCATCACTTTAGTTTTCCAGAAATGCTTGCACAGTTTGGAGGGGGAAAAGAAACCATTTTCTGAGTGGATACCAGCACTGCTGTAACTATCAGTAGTAGATTCATGGCAGAACATGCTCAGATTCCCAGCAACACTGAAACCAACCACAATTTTTTCTTTGAGGTTTGAGATGGTTTGGACTATTATTCTTCTGAAGAGTAGAAAATAGGAGGATACTTTTAACCTATTAAATAGGTACTTTGCGTCAGTCTTTCATCAGTCCCATGGGACGCCCATGCCCGCTACAGGGCCGGGAAGTCCGGGTGAGGGTGATCCCCTGCCCTCCATTAATGCTGACTTTCTGAAGGAACATCTTGAGAAGCTGGATACCTTCAAGTCAGCTGGCCCTGACAATCTTCACCCCAGGGTACTCAAGGAGCTGGCGAGCATCATAGCCCAGCCTCTAGCACGGATCTTTGAAAACTCTTGGCGCTCTGGTGTAGTGCCCGAAGACTGGAAGAAGGCCAATGTGGTGCCTATCTTCAAGAAAGGGAGGAAAGTGGATCCGGCTAACTATAGGCCCATCAGCCTGACTTCTATCCCGGGGAAGATCTTAGAAAAGTTTATTAAAGAGGCCATCCTTAATGGACTGGCCGACGCCAACATCTTAAGGGATAGCCAGCACGGGTTTGTTGCGGGTAGGTCTTGCTTGACCAATCTCATTTCCTTCTACGACCAGGTGACCTATCACCTGGACAAGGGAGAAGAGATTGATGTCATATATCTTGACTTCAAAAAAGCCTTCGATCTGGTGTCCCATGATCGCCTCTTGGAGAAACTGGCCAATTGTCGCCTTGGGTCCTCCACGATCCGCTGGCTGGAAAATTGGCTCCGGGGTCGGACCCAGAGGGTAGTAATCGATGGAAGTCACTCATCGTGGTGTCCTGTGACCAGTGGGGTCCCCCAAGGCTCTGTCCTTGGACCCATACTGTTCAACATCTTCATTAATGATGTGGACACTGGAGTCAGAAGCGGACTGGCCAAGTTCGCCGATGACACCAAACTTTGGGGCAAAGCATCCACACCAGAAGACAGGCAGGTTATCCAGGCTGACCTGGACAGGCTCCGCAAGTGGGCGGATGAGAATCTGATGGTGTTCAATGCCGATAAATGCAAGGTTCTCCACCTTGGGGGGAAAAAAACCCACCGCATCCTTATAGGCTCAGCAGTGCTATGTTGGCTAGCACTATGGAAGAAAGAGACTTGGGGGTCATCATTGACCACGAGATGAACATGAGCCTGCAATGCGATGCGGCGGCTAGTAAAGCGACCAAAACGCTGGCTTTCATCCATAGATGCTTCTCAAGCAAATCCCGGGACGTCATTCTCCCCCTGTACTCGGCCTTAGTGAGGCCGCAGCTGGAGTACTGTGTCCAGTTTTGGGCTCCACAATTCAAAAAGGATGTGGAGAAGCTTGAGAGAGTCCAGAGAAGAGCCACGCGCATGATCAGAGGTCAGGGAAGCAGACCCTACGATGACAGGCTGAGAGCCCTGGGGCTCTTTAGCCTGAAAAAGCGCAGGCTCAGGGGTGATCTGACGGCCACCTACAAGTTTATCAGGGGTGACCACCAGCATCTGGGGGAACGTTTTTTCACCAGAGCGCCCCAAGGGATGACAAGGTCGAATGGTCACAAACTACTTCAAGATCGTTTCAGGCTGGACATAAGGAAGAATTTCTTTACTGTCCGAGCCCCCAAGGTCTGGAACAGCCTGCCACCGGAGGTGGTTCAAGCGCCTTCATTGAACACCTTCAAGATGAAACTGGATGCTTATCTTGCTGGGATCCTATGACCCCAGCTGACTTCCTGCCCTTTGGGTGGGGGGCTGGACTCGATCTTCCAAGGTCCCTTCCAGCCCTGATGTCTATGTCTATGAAGATGCATGTGGTATGCAAGAAAATAAAGTAAAATATTTTTCCAGGTCATGGTCTAAGCTGACTGCCTGAAATGGCTTGCTTACTCTCAGCCAGCCCACTGGTTGCTGCTGGCAAAGTTAGTTTTAACTCATTCACTGCCACTGCCAAATTGACAGCAGCTTTTTGTTGCTTAGCCAAAGCTACTGCCAATTCAGCAGCAGTTGAGAAAAGGCAAAACTAACTGACACTGCAAAGTATACTCTGCCCTCTCTCTCTCTGAAGCCAGAGAGCAAAGCAGACCCCCTGCAGCCACAACAGTTCCAAATGCAGCTAATTTCAGCATTTCCATCCTTCAACTTCAGCACAGATTTCAGCTTTCCTCAAATAATATACAGGAGTAATTCCCCCTCATATTGAAAAAAAATACCCTAAGGGTAAAATACCACATATATTTCTAGAGCGTGTAACACAGAACAAGAAGTTAATACCACTATATCCCCAGAAATTAAGACTGTTATACTGGATTTGCAAGGGTCCTTTAAGGTAACAAAGAATTTAAATGAAAGGGATTTTGGCTGGGGCACCAGAGTTAACAACCCTTGTTCCTAAATGAATGCCACAGAATTTTCAATCATCACAGCTAGCTAAAATCAGAGAAATTAAAATAAAGACAGAACTGGATTTCAGAAGACAGGCTAGGTTTTAGAAAAAAAAAAATTATTCTTGAAACTGACCATCCATGCAGGTTAGTAACTGGGCCACAATTCTTCGCTCCATGTCTTTCGATGCAACTTCCCTCTTTGGGGTGATAGCATCAATCTCATCTATGAAAAGGATGCATGGTGCATTGGACTAGGAACAAGAACATCACCATAATCACTATAAACACACACAGCATATTACAAACATTGCAACAAATTTAAGGAAAGGGGTTTCCAGTTTAAAAGTTAAGAAAATATTACTGCATGTGCTGCCATTTACTCTGAACAACAGCCCTGTGCCAAAATAACCATAAATAATCCTTATCTATTTTTATTTTCCATCACTGGAACAACCAAATATAGAATGGAATTGTGCATAAGGCATGAGGTTTTTCTTTAAAATATATAATTATGGTCTATAGATCCTGCACTCCAGCAATCACTTTTTCATTTGAAAAAAAGTCATATTTACTTGCATATCACATGCCCTACATAGCTTTATGAACAAAGAGCATGGCTGAATGCTGGCCCCAGGATGTAAGGGCAGAGCTCTCTCCTCAACATCACTCATCATCAGAACTACAGTTCTACTGTTCAGTGGCTGTAATATGGTTAAAACTACCTGTAACCCTGAAGCACTCCGATTCTCCCTCCTGGGCGAATCATTACCTGCTTTGATTACTGTGCAGAAAATTAGCTCCCACACTTAAAAAGCATACCTATTTTGCAGGGCTGATTTTTTGGAAAAAAGGTGCACGTAGTATGAGAGTAAATATGATGCTCAAGTTCAAGAATATATGAACCAGCTAACTTCTTAGCACCAATACTGTGATATCTGGAACGCTACCAGTACTAGCTGTGCAATGGAATAAGAAGGAACGGCAAAAGATCAATGGAAAACTTATTTGCCAGTTCTGAGATTAGAAGATAGCCTCTTGACTGTAATCTGAGTTAAAGCAGGAAGTATATAAATCATAATAAGGTTTTATAAACCTTTTGTTCCCTAATTCACTGTTCTTAAAAGGTCAATATTAATCAAAAGCAGCACTTGCAGGACTCCCTGAATCACCTATGTGCTTAACAAACTCTAAAGCTAAAAATGTGTATTGAAGGCCAACTCTTCCCTGCTGGATAGAGAGGCATTTATGGACTTGAACAGACAAACTTTCAGAGTTTAAAAGCAGAACTCCACAGCCATCAGGCCAATGCAGTATTATTTCTCTGAGTCCCTCAGAATAACTGATATAGCATGAACATTATTTTGCTAAGAGGATATCATAGAACAAAAGGCAGTCTTATTCATGAGAAGCAACCTTTGAAAAACCAGCTTAAAAAAAAAAAAAAAAACAAGCATCAGTGGCTTAAAAAAAAAAAAAAAGCAAAAAAAAAAAAGCAGAGAACTTTTTTTTAAAAGTCAAAACATGCTGCACACAATAAGTATCCTTAAGAAAATAATACTGTTAAGAGTTAAGGCAAGACCATGTAAACTCAAAGGATATTTAAAAACTTTTACTATTTTATTCCATAGTTTAGTTATTTACTTATTGTTTGCACGAATGGAGTTTTACGATAAAATATTACACCTTGGCTTCATATTAAGGTAGAAGGCAATGTGACACTTTGGTATTGCTGCTCTCCCAGCATCCCCCTGAAGAACAATGGTATATGTCCCCAGCTTAGTGGTGATGGAATGGAATGGGATGGGAAAACAGAATATTTTCTTAATATACCTTATGGAAGCCTTTCCCAGATAATAGGATACCAGAGATTTTATTTACATGTTAAAAATCACTATGTGAAAGCACCCTAACTACTCATGCTGTTCTTTTCTTGTCATCAAGAACAAGGTGGCTTACACAAAACTCCTCGCACATCAGTGTTTGATCATAATCAACCCAGCCTGTAATATGGAAATACTGTTGTTTTTAAAGGCAGCTCACACATAGGAAAATTTTGATCTTAACTTTTTCTCCTTGGATTCATAATAACTCTGCCTGCAGTCTCTTCTTTCATACTAAAAAATCACTGTGTCCAAATCAGTTCTAAGAGACATCAGCTTCATAAAGCATAATATACTGCCCCAGCACAAATAAAAGCCAAGTATTTTAAGTAGTGAATTGCCATGGACAGCAGCCTATACTTTAATATTAGTTTTGTCATCTTTTAAAGAGAAAGTGCATTGTTGGTTGCATTTTGTAAAGGTCCAAGCACAGCAGGGTCCGTATCCACTACTATGGATGCCTCCAGGCTCTAGAACGCTACTAATAAATACTAACAAGTTGTTCAAATTCAAACTGCAGCAATGGAACATGTAGATTTAAAATGTTAAGGAACTAAGGCACAAGCAATTTTATGATGAGAACATTGCCAGCTTGCCATACCACAGCATGTTCAAACAATTCTCTCAGCTTCTGTTCAGATTCCCCTGACACTCCTGACACCATCTCAGTAGCTGCTACTTTGAGGATTGGTAGTTCAAGCTCCTAAAAATAGGCAAGGAAAAAAAACCCAACCTGTTATGAAACCTCCAGAACGTAGAAATATCACCCCCCACCTCCAAGCAAAACAATTTCCTTGAAAAAGTTATATAGACGAGGTATTTAAGATTGTGTCTTGTTTATGGAATCTGTGTAAAGGACTCGATGTGGTATTTTCCCCATTTCCAGAAAATCTGAGCAGTACTGCGTTAAAGATCACTGAATCTCTAGCCTCCCTTTTTAAGGGCTAAATATCATTGTTGCTGATCAGGAAAGAGTTGGCATACTGATGCCTGATCCCTAAGAAGAATCCTGATGTCAATGTTAGAGAGTAAATCTGTTTTTAAAATTCAATCTCACCTGATGAAAATTAAAACTCTTTTTGATCTGGTAAACCTCCAACACATAAATAAATATTATGGTATTAAATTAATCCAAGTTGTCTAACAGCTACCATATTAGGATAATTTTTATATTTAAATTTCAAATGGGAATATTTTGACATAGATATTATACATGAACTATGCATACATACAGAGATTATATCTACACACACACACAGATCTCTCTCTCTCTCTCATGTATAATATCCAAGCCTAAATATTCACATTTTAAATCTGAAAAGGGCATAGTCAACTTGTTTCAATAAAAGTTTGAGAGGTTCTGAACCTTTCTGAAGCTTTTGAAGAAAAAAATGCTGTGCCCTGTTAATAATTTATATATAATGTTTAAACATAAAAAATTATAACCTGTGGCCATTTCAGTACAATATTAAAATCGAAAAAGAAAGCCCTGATAATAGGGAGCCTCCATTTATGCTCAGAAGAGGTGAAAAGGTAGGAACACTGCAAATGCCACAGTGCCACCAAGCTCTCTCTACCCTGATTTGCAGATGTCCTCCATAGGGGAAATGGCAGCTTCAACATAACAATCTTTGATGCTTTCTATTAACAGTTTAAAAAAGGATACAAGGGAAGAATTCTTGTGGGTGATATCTTTTATTGGACTAAGCACTTGATCCAAGTAAAAGATATCACCCATGAGAATCATCGCCTCTTGCATAGGTCTTGGATCATCACAGCACCAACATCACATCAATACTAGCAAATAAATAAATAAATAAATGTAATTTGCCGTGAGAACTTTTTGATAAGGATAAAGACCAGCATCTTATTTGGTCAGACTTGTCACAACATCCTACAAGTGTTTCTGTTTTAAGGTCAGGCTTAAAACTGTTGGAGAAGAGTTTCGAATAATCAAACTAATCCAATATGTGGCCTGTTTGAAGTCTATCCCTTATCTTACTTCCTTGGAAGCATTTGCCAAAAATAAAATCCATCTCTTAATACTGACACATCTCTTTTTGGCTGAAAGACACATTAAGGTTAGATTCAGACTGCATTGCTGTTACTTAACTTCTAATGAACATGTGTTATTCAGGAAGGAGACAAGAGAAATCATTCTTCTCTTGACTTTTATTTAGTCTAGGGGTGTCACACTTGTCTTGTGCATGAGGCTGCATCCAGACTGCAGGGTTGTTCACACACTGAATCCAGCCCAGAGTACAGGGTAGCTGTGACAGCCACTGTGGCACCAGCAAGTCAAGTGGCCATGGACCAGGAGGGCCCCTGCCATGGTGGAGGTGGCACAAGTAGCTGGGGTCAGGCAGCTGCAGGCAACAGGGCTGCATTACCAGACCCTCACTCACCCCTCAATAGCCCTGTTCACCAGGGCCCTAGATTCTGCAGCAGACCTTGCCTACCACTAGCCAGGGCCTGAATTCTGTGGCCCACCAGTAACCCAGCAGGGTGAAATGGAGTGGCTTTGAGACAGATATGGCCCACAGACCCATGTGTTTCATACCCCTAATCTAGTCTATAACAAAGGTGGATTCTTTCCCCTCTACCTGACCCAATTATGATTAAAGGCAGACATGAGAAACAAAGCCATCTCACCCCAGCAATCGCCTGTGCTAGTAGCGTCTTTCCACATCCTGGTGGTCCATGTAAAAGAAATCCCCGAGGTGGGACCACACCTAAGTGGTTGTAGACTTCAGGGTGACGTACGTGTATCAGCATTTTACAGACTTCCTGAAAGGAATAAGAAACTCCCATTCTGACAGAAGAAAATTAAGTTACACATGACAATGCTGATCACAGAAACTAAATTATGTGTCACTATCTTACTCCAGTGGTCATGAGAGAGGTGAATCAGGGTGAAGGTCTATGACGAGCCCTACTGCTCTATGTGAGAGAGAACTGTGGATATTTCCAAGCAAAATCAGTATTGTTCTCTCATTCAACATACCAAGATTCTCCCCACTTCGTTCTCTATTCCGCAAACACCCTTAGTTGGTTTTAATAAAAATCAAGACTAACCTTCAGCGTTTCATCATTGCCTCCCACATCTTCAAATTTCACTGAAGGGTGAAGCAACTCTGGTCCTTTAGATTTAGCTAAAGAAAGAAAAGAAAAAAACTGAATTACTGAAAATGTGGACATACTTACAGTAATGGTGGATTTTAACCGCAAATAAAGACACCAACATTAACACTTGGATTATACAGATCAAATTGCATATTTATCTAATAATCAAAGTACTTAAATATTCCACAAGGGCTAAATTCCTTACTGAATTTTTTCAGACTCAAGTACCACAGCTACCTGGCAGGTGCATGCCTGGAAAGCCACTCAAAAAATAACAGCTTTCACCTTTCTGCTTACGCAGTGCAGATTGTATTTCACCATCTACATCCTGGGAATCCTCTTTCCTTCGTCTTTCTCGCTTACCCTTTGTCTTCCTTCTTTCACTCTCCAAAAGAGAGAAATCTTTTGATTTCTAGATCACAAGAAAACAGAATGCAGCAATCAATCTAAAAGGCGAGGCTGGGGTAAATCCCTTCTTGCATGCAAATTACTTTATTACTTTGTTTTTTATTAAAAACCAGTGACAACGATTTTCATCTTTTTCCAACAAAGGATTGTATAAATATTACCAAAGCAGACAAGTGATCCAAGAACAAAGGCTTAATACAAGCTATTGCTTTTTACGGATCAAAAAATTATCAAAAAACCTCACATTGTTTCATTTATCATTGAAATGCAGTTACCTCCAGGGTTAAACAGACTAGCTATATAAATAAAAACAAGTGTGTATTTCACACTAAAGGCTCATGTTTTTTAAAATGTACAAACTTTCCTCTGGGGCAGGGTGTAGATGACAGTTTTGTTCTACATATTGACCTTCAAATGACTATCAAATAAGGTAGAAAATGTGTACATGCAACCTAGTTAAATGTTATCAGGTCTGTAAGACACAATACCTCAGAAATCAGTTTTTCTTCATTTCCTTCCTCACAAAGGTCAGTGAAAAAGTCCACATCTTTTCTACTTGGGTTTTTATCAATAAACCAGCCACCTTCAGAGATTCTGGTCTCAAGTGGAGTTCCAGAGGTAAGGGCACTTGGTTGGGGTGCTGTCACTTGAACAGGGGTGCTTGTTTCTGTCAGCTCATTCTTTGGAGTTCCTGGGACAGAATCAGGATTTTCTTTCCGGTATAAGGTCAACAAGGAGCTGTTCATGTGATTCTGAGACTGAGGAATTTATGTGTTTAAAAGAAAGTTTTAAAACAAACAAACAAACAAACAAAAACAAAAACTTAGTAGGATGCAGAGATAGAACTTTAGTTTCTCACATTCAGAGCAGCATTTATTGGAAAAGTTGCACACAGGAACAATTCAACACACACCACTTGGCCCTTAAAAGTCTTGTTTACACTAGAAAGTACTCAATTGACAGCGTCTCCCACTCCTCAGTTGACTATGTAAGTACAGAAGTGTTGCATTTGCCCATTAGAAGACAAAAACCTTTGCAACTTGCACTGGAAGCTAAGTTTTTATCAACTGCGCGCTAGCATAGATGCAACTATCAGCTCTGCACCATTAACTGATGATAACTATCAGAATGGATACTTCTCTCAGTCAGCAAAGCTTTCAGAGCTTACTGGTCAAGTTTTCTCTCTGCCTTCTGCCCCTGCCCTCCAGAAGTTTGCCTCCCTCAGAAATAGCCCCAACCCATAGTCCTGCCATAGTCTTCTCAGGAAAATAACTTCATGTCCTCAGCTGGGAAACCACCTGCAAATTGCTAGTTCTGGTTGTACTCCTATCCACACCTCAGCCCCAATTACCTCCCTCTATGGAGTTCTAGCCTATCTTTCCTACTTGGGAGGGACAATTAACACCACATCCAAGGTCTGTTCAGGCCTTTCCTTCAGGCCACAGTTTTATTCTTCCAACTCAAAACGGCACACACAAAGTTGCTCCTCTTCTCAAAGCAGGCTGCAGGGGCCCAACAGCCTGTCTCCCTGCTGCTACCGGGGCCTACCGTGGGCCCACTGCTACCTGTAGCACTTCCCCAACTGAGTCACTTAATGGCTTTCATGATCAGTTGTCTATTCTCAGATGAAAAGCAGCTGATGAGTCATGAGAGGCTGGGCCTGCTCCACTTAAAGGGCAATGCCCTGTGACACCTGCCCTTAGCTATGCTCTCCTTCCCATCCTTAGTAATGCCTCATACTTGGTCTATATCACTTCTCGGCCAGTAAAACTACTGATGAGTTGTCATCCAATATTTTCAGAGCCAGCATATCACCAAGAACAACTGAAACAGTAGAGGCAATTCTCATAGCTCTTCAGTTGCTATTCAAACTCCTCCCTCCCAGCCACATTAACAAGAGAGGAGTTAGAAACTTATAGGTTTAAATGCTGGCATTTACCACTTCCAGTCCTCGGGCTGCAGCCTCAGCATATTACCTGGAGATTGCTGGATGCTGCGTCCATTCTGATGAGCTACTCGTGATGAATCAGAAAGCCACTAGGAAGGACAACAACTGGAGAGAGGCACAACCAAGCAGAAGGGTAGTGGTATGGCCAATGGGGAACACTGTGGGAAGTATGATTCCTAACATGCCCACTTAAAAAACAAACACCAGGTGGTAGCAGGAAAATACCTATTTCAAAATGCGTCTCTCACCAACAATTGGATGAACTCTAAGCCACTGTTTGAGCCTCTTCATCTAAAGAGTATCCATTTATTTACAGTTAGATCTTAATATTCTTGGATGTTTTAGGTAAAACAAACTGAGATTTGTAGAGCTACAAGGGTGTGTTAATTTGTATTATATATGGAGAAAAATATGACTCACTGGATGTTCTGGATAATCATCGTCCAACTCATCCATGGAGCTTTCTGTATTTCTTTATGAGAAAGGAGAGGAGACAGAAATGCTAAGTTTGGCTGCTGACAGACATGAACAGCCCCCTCCCCTCCCCTCCCCCAAAAATACACTTTACCGGAAGTAGCAGTGTGTTACTTGGACCCAACTCTGCAGTGTCTGTATAGATTGGGTGCTTCAGCAGGGCTTTTTGGTGCACCCCCAGAG
>NW_005842625.1:555926-566235 GCF_000455745.1 Alligator sinensis | reverse complement strand
CAGCAGGAGCACAGAGCTGGCTCCCCCACTTGAGCGGGGGCTCCTAGCTGCAGCATGCACTCCTGGGGAACAAGGGGGACCCGCAACCCCATATCTGTGCAGGGGGTGGGGGCAGGGCGGGTGCGTGCTGCAGGCTTGTGCTCCCCACCCTGTTGCCCTCCCCCAGGGCCTCCGCAGTGCAGTGTGTGACCCGGCATGGCAGGACACAGCGGGGCCGCACAGGAAAGCTGCTTGCCTCTGCAAGTTCCGTGCTGCCCCGGCCACACTTCCCCTGTGTGCACACAGGCAACAGCACAGGTTTGCTCGATGCTGCCCACACCTGCAGGGGAAGAGTGGTTACATGGTGGTTGCAGAGGCAAGCAGCTTTCCTATGTGGCCCCGCAGTTCCCTGCCGTATGCATGGCACATGGCGCCAGTCTGTGGCATGTGCTGCCTGTAGCACCCATGCCACACTCGCTCTGCACATTGGATCTGGCCTGTAGGGCTAATCTACTGGCCCTGGATCCAGCACATAGGCTGGTCTCACATAGGCGCCACATACGGGCCAGTGTGGAGCATTCACTGCATCATCAGTGCTGCCTGTTCCCTCCCCAATCTGCTGCATATCCCACACAGACTGCCTGTGCTACTTGTGGTTGGCCACCCCTACTTTAGGGCCATATAGGTCAGAAACAGCACCTTGAATTTTACCCAGGAAACTGTTGGGAGCCAGTGTAGACTCTGTGTAACAGGTTGTTCTGTCTCTTTAACAGGAAATGGGTAGCCCTGTTGAGAGAGTCCATCTGTGGAGCTTTTGGTTAGCCAGGGACTATCCTGCTAGAAGCATTAAAAAGCTTCCAGAACTGTAAGCAAGAAAGGTGGAAGCAATCTGTGAGCAGAATAATTTGGTACAGGAAAGGGCCAGGATGCTGTGTTGGAGCCAGAGCCAAAGGGTTCCTCTCCTGGTGCCTAAGAGATGGCAGAAGGACTTGATTTTGTTGGCTGAACCTGCTCAGCCTCAGCAAGAGGAGGCTGAGGGGGGACCTGGCAGCTGTCTACAAACTCATCAGGGGAGATCAACAGCAAATAGGTAGAGCCCTTTTCTCCCCAGCACCACCTGAGGTGACAAGGAACAATGGTAAGAAGCTGATGGAGAATAGGTTTAGGTTGGAGATCAGAAGGCAATTTTTTTTTTTTTTTTTTTTTTTTTTTTTTTTTTTTTTTACATCAGAGCGCACGAAAATTTTTTTTTTTTTTTTTTTTTTTTTTTTTTTTTTTTTTTTTTTTTTTTTTTTTTTTTTTTTTTTTGGTAACCCCAGCATTCATCCCTGCCTGTGGCAGGGGGTCAGGCTAGATGATCTGTTCAGGTCCCTCCTGACCCTAGCTACTATGAAACTATGGGCAGGCCACGCCAAACCAGCCTCAGATGCAGTGCACAGGCGCCATGCACAGCAAATGCTAGAGGGGCTCCACACACTGGGCCAGGGCCAGCACATGCTGCATGTGATATGCCGGTTGAATACACGCAGGCAGAACTGCAGGCCAGACGATAGGGTTCTATGGGCCAGATGTGGCCTACGAGCCATGTCTTTAATGGCCTTAGCTCAAAGCTTGGGAGACTTGGGTTTAATTCTCTGCTCTGCGGCAGGCTTCCTATGTGACCCTAAGCAAGTAACAACCTCTTAGTGCCTCAGCTCCCCTACTGCACTGACACTTGATCTGCTAATGTACGTGAAAACTATAACTGCTTTGTCTTTACTGCAAAAAAAGTGCTCTTAAGTTAAATCCTAATAAAGACATGGCCTGCAAGGGTGCAAGAAACATCAATTCCTTTCACCCTGAAGGATTTATAGTGATTCGAAGATGCAAAACACTAGAAGAATGCTACCTATTAGCATCAATATTAAGTACACTTACGATAACTAATCTCTTACTTACTCATTCTCTTCTCGTCTGTGTCTTGCTCTTTTTGCTACATGTTCATCTTCTAAAGCTGATAAATTCTCAGATTCATTCTCACTACAGATTATCTCAAACACTGAAGGAAAAATACAAGAACATAAGAACTTGTAAATCAACCTAACTCTATTGTAGCCACTCTCCCCATGTCTGTTCAAACCTTACTATCTGATCCAGATACCCTAAAACTAAACTCCATGTTTGTTGGCTGAACAGTAAAGGATACAATCTTTTAAATATGTTGCTGAAATATATAGAAAAATGTACTGACATAGCAAATGTGTAATCCTAACCTCAAAAGTATTCAGTGTAATGAAACTTCTGTTGTGTGTGTCATGTGTGATCCTTCTTAATTAATCATTCCAGCAATAACTATATTTTAGTTACAAGCTCTTTAGACAAAGACATTCCTTTAAAGTACTCTTTAAAGTTCCTTTAAAATACATTTTATGCACCTTTCCAGCTTAATATCCATAGAGGTTATTCCTCCATCTCTATTAGGCCCAGAAGAGCGCTTTCTGTCAAAATGTTTTGAGGGTTTTCTTTTAATTAAAAACTTCTGTTTTAGAAAATGGAATTTTTTTGCCAAAGAAAAACCCCTTTCATTTTTATTAATTTTTCCGAGCTTATATTGTAAATCCCCCAAAATGTTTGTTTCATAAAGATTCTCCTTTTTGACAAGAGAATACTTTCAATGACAAATACCTGGCTGGGGTTATCTGACCCCAGCAGTCTTTCCTGCGTAGAGCAGGATGTCAGATTCGATGATCTAATAGGGTCCCTTCCAACTCTAAAAAGTCTATGAAATCTATGAACTTGCTTTTGTCTTATTCTTAACAGCTGCACAGCGAGTTGTTTTTTTACAAATCCTTGGTCCTTCAGAGACAATACTGGCAGACGTACCTTTCTCAACCTGTATTCTAAAGGCATTTCTTTTCCTTCGTCCATACTCTGCACTGCAAAACAATTGCATAGATTAGGCTCCCATTAAGGGCTTCTCCCATATACCATCATTCTTAGCATTGTTTTCAAGTCGCTTTCATGCGAGTGGTCAAGGGAATAAATTATGCAAAACATAAGATGTGAATAGCTCATACTAAAGTTAAGAAAACAAGTGATTGATGCAGCTTAAATAGCAACATAATATGCTCAGTTTTTGGAATGAAAAGTGAAAGCTGAATCAGTGGCCTCTAGCTACTGAGCTCTAGAGGAACATTCAAATACAGAATACCAACAGCCTACTCAGCTGAATGCAGAGAGCAGAGGCAATACAAGAGCCAGTCAAATGGACCTCTTTCCACAATACACAACTGGCTTTGTTTGTTTTAAACTCCACATAGGTATACAAATGATTAGAGACTGGAAAGAAAAGTCCATTAGTCAAGACCAAGGCACAATAAAAGACTAGGATGAGAAATCATGTACAACATGGTACCTCAATCTAGAAAATGATGATGACCTGTCCTTTACTTTCACAAGCACCAAGTTGACCCACTGAATTTTTTTTGTTGGAATGGTACTGAAAAATTCAGTCTCTTTCATCCTAAGCAATAAACATGATCTCCCAACTTCATGGCTAAGGGGTCAGATTTCCTTCTACTAACAGCATGTGACACTGATACTAAGAGTAGACTTTGAGGTCTTTCTTATCTAGCTGGAGCCCTGTGACACACCCCACCTCCCCATCTACATCTTGCCTTGCCTTCACAATTGTGCTGGCAACATCATGCTTATTTCTTGAGGACAGCACTGAGATAGACATAACCCACAGTCCTCTTATATGCTTCTCAAAAAACCCCTCCCAAAATACAAACTACTTTGCCAACATTTCTTGTCTGCAGAGAGAGGAGACGAGTGCAGAAGGACCAGAACACAGTAGCAGGGAATTACTGCTGGCAGACTCTAAGTTCTTAGGTCTGAAGCATCTAGGTAAGTTCCAGACCCAGTGTAGAAAGGAAGGGGCAAGGGGCAGGGTTAACTTCATACCTAGAAGGTCAGCAGAGTTTTCAAGGTCAGGCTAAACTGCCACTGGGTTTGAGCTAAGGACGTTAAACTCATCTGTAAACCCCTATCTGCCCCACTCCAAGCCAGGTCTGGACCATGGAGCTTCCTTCCCCAAAGGAGCTCCATACCCTGGATTTCAGCAGCAAGCCCTGCCCTACTTTTCCCACCCCAAATTCCCAGTCCCTCTAAAAGATCTGTGGGACAGAAGACATGGCTCAGTAGGCCATGTTTGACACCGATGGACAACATTAAAAATCAAGCCTGTCAGGCTAGGCATGCCTGAAACCACAAGTTAAACACTTCCCCACAAAGAACCCTGTAATCATATGCAAAGCTGCTGCTTTGCCTCTTTGAAATCTTCCTTAACTCTATGCTGGGGCTCAAATCAACAAATTTTGAAAATGGTTGGGCGACTGGCGCACAAACTCTTCCCTATTGCACTGACCAATAGTATTCTTACAGTTGTTTTGTGCTCCCTTGTCTGCCTTTATCTACCTGTTCTTTTTCATGCTTTTCAGTGTGGGGACCATTTTTCTGTTATGGGTTTGTAAGGTGCTCAGTCCCACAGTCATGAGTGATGACTGGGACTCATAGGACATTTATTCATGTGCTCCAGGAGGGGGCGGGTGGGGGGAAGGGTGATTTAATTAGAGTGGCCACAAGAAGATCACGTGTATCAGTATCCCCACACTGAAAAAGGGAGGCAGGGGTGCTTTAACTAAAGCTTGTTTGATGAGTTTTAAAGTGCCTCTGCTGTTGTTTCTCAGTGTAGGGATGCTGATACACATGATGCCGGAGCATGGTTATTACTATGCTCCAACGTACTACACTTAAAGCACGTTGGAACAGCCTTGATGCACATGTACCTATTTCTGATTTGTGCAGGTAGTGCTATACATCAGTCAGAGATAACTTAACAGTGCAAATGATGTATCTGTCTATCTGTATTTTTCCCTCCAGTAGTGACATTTAATTAACTTTTAGTTTCATTTTATAATAATGCAAGAGGCCATCCATCCAAGGGAAATACTCCATGTACATTTTTTACAGTGCAAGTTATGAATAAAAATATATTATTTATATACTTTATAAAGAACAAAGTAAGGATTAAACTTTTTGCTTACCTATACGTTTTCTGCAAATCAGCTGCTATCACACCAATGTCCACGTACTGGCCACATTTATTACTAATTAAATACTGAAATGAAGAAGTAAAAAAAAAAACAAAACACACAAAAAAACCAAAAAAAAAAAAAAAACCAAAAAAAAAAAACCAAAAAAAAAAACTTTATAGCCTTTCCACTGAAGCAACTGACTTTTACAAATTATCCCCCCAAAATTAGAGAAAGCAAGCTAAGAAAGGAGAAGCTAAATTAACTTGTTTCACAAGAAATCATCAGATAGTTTGTACTGATAAGAATTAGATGGAACACTACTGACAGCCACCTAGCTGCCTTTACAGGAAAAACAGAGCAAGCTATATTTTTTAGACTGACCGTTACCATTAGCTGATTAAATACCAGTGACCTCAACTCACTGTGTCTTGCAGCCAAGGCAGTGCACTGAGAAGTCAAAATCACTGGTTCTACTAGACTTCCTGTGAAATCTCTAACAAGCAACTCACTACAGACAGGCCTTACATTTGTGCCGCGAGAACACCTTTCCCCTGGAACAGAGCTATCTTGCAGGTACTCACTCAATGGGTTTTACTTAGGGGAAAAAAATAATGACTCATCCACAAAACACATGGGAACTCTTCTGACCAGGAAGTTTTCCTGAGAAGTTTTCCAACTTCAGCTTGAACACCTAGCTGTAAGCTTCTTTCGGGGTCGAGTATCCCCACAGTCCCAGTCTTCTGGTCTCTCTCTCTCCCTCCCCCCTGCCTCCTCTCCAAGGAGGGAGGGAAAGCATTGGCCTCTGACAGCTTGCCCAGTGACAAGCTGTCAGGGAGCCCTGGGGGGACCTTGCTGCAGCTGTCTGAATGGTGCCCACACTGTTCAAGTGATGGTGCTGATTCCCACCCCACTGCCCCCTGCCAGGGTGGATTTGATTTAAATCAAGTCAACTTAAATCATGATTTAAATCTTGGTTTAAATCACTGGTCAGGAAGTCTCGATGTAAATCACTGTTTGCTACAAAAAGTGCATTCTTGTTGTTTGATATCCTTTATTCATTTAACTTCTTGAAACTTTGCACTTTTAGATCTCTCTAAGGTAAGGGCTTGGTAAGGTAAGGTAAGGGCTTGACTCTGTGTGCACAAACTTGCAGAGAGACAAGAGAGCTGATGGGTAGGTAATCAGGTCTGTTATCTCTGATCTCCATATACTGCTGTTAACAAGGGTGTTATCTCTGGAGACAAATCCACAGTTTGAGAACTGAAACTAAGCAACACAGAGGTGTTTAATGGGATCTTCTAGACAGAGCACTGAGTCCCACTGGGTAAAGTGGTTTTCTTTAATCTTTAAGAAACTATATAGGAGCTCTGGGAACCCCATAAGATTGGGCCCCTAATATAGTCCATGGTCTGTTGTGAACTATTTATAAAACGTTTCTAAAAATATTACATGAATATATAGTCTCAAATAATATAGAATTACATAGATTTCATAGACATTAGGGCTGGAAGGGACCTCGGAAGATCATTGAGTCCAGCCCCCTGCCCAAAGGGCAGGAAGTCAGCTGGGGTCATAGGATCCCAGCAAGATAAGCATCCAGTTTCATCTTGAAGGTGTTCAATGAAGGCGCTTGAACCACCTCCGGTGGCAGGCTGTTCCAGACCTTGGGGGCTCGGAAGTTATAATACCTATTCCATGATGATATCTTGAGCTTTAACCCATTTTAAATTAAAGCTATCTTTATAAAAGGTTTTTGTTTTTTTTTCAAAAAAAGCATCTTAACAAAAAAATAAAATAAAAATCTGATTTAAATAAAAAAAAAAAATCTGTTGTTTGGTTTCGTTTTTTTTTTTTAATTGTTGATTTTTATCCTCCCTGCCCAGACCAGGGTGACTGAACTTCAGGGAAGTGCTCCCCCACCCCTTGCACAGACAAGCCTGTGCAAGGAGCAGGGGGCATGAAGGATGGGGAGAACTGCTTTCCTCACCCTTTTTACCCCTATAAGGTGTGGAGCTGTCTTTAGGAGCTGCTGCTTTTCAGCAGTGGCCTGCTGCTTATTGACAGCCTGCCCCTTTCCCTAGCAGGGGAGAGGACAAACTGTCAACCATGGCTCCTCCAGGGGTAGGGGAGAAAACCAGAATCAGCCTTCTAGTGCCCCTAGTTGGAAAGCTCACATTTAGAGCATCTGCACAGCTTTCCACGGAGGAGGCTGGAACACATTTATGTAGCAACCCCAACCTCTTTTTCCAGCACTAAGAATTTTGCAGAAATTGTTTGTGCCAGATATGAACATCTGTCTATAGCCACTGTCTCCCTATACCTACCTTCCTCACCCAAAAAACACAGATGGCAGTGTGATACTTAATCCCAACAGTGCAACAATGCATTTAGCACTGAAAGTGCTAGGGAGAGTTCCACAGAAAGGTGTGTTCAGAAAGTTTAGTGGCATTAAGCTATATCTCCCTGGGATCATACATGACCAACAAAATCCTGGGAACTACTTCTCCAATTCACTAACTCCCTAGGCATCTCAAGTTTCCTTGGATGCATACACAAGTCTTCCAGTACAACTCTCACAGGTTTGTTTTCTTGAGAGAAAACCTGACCTATACCATTTGAACAGAGAATGAAAGAGCCCGCAGTGTGGATGCTGTGCTACCAAGGGTCCCTAAAGCACACAGCCCAGAAGAACTTTGTAGTGTTTGTTTTTGTTTAAGTGAATGTAGGCAGGGATTGTCAGTTGGGGAAGGTAGGGGCAGGGTCTGTGCTGTGCACAGCCCTCCAACCTTCCCCTCTCTGTGCACTGTTTTAGCCCAGCTGCAGCTGGACAGGGACTATGGTGGCACCTTCCCAAGTGCTGCAGTGTGATTCAGGCAGGGAACAAGCCCAGAGTAGAACATGTCCCCCAAGTACTTCAGTGCTGGGTAGCCAAAAACACTGGGTGGGGGATCCTTCAAAAGATATTCTACAGGGAGTCCCTTCAAAAGATATTCTACAGGGAGTCCCTTCACTTGGGTCATTCCCCAGTTCTTTTTCTCCCCGATTGGCCACTTTTACTCTGGGAGAAAAATTACAAACTTCTGTATACTTGTGGTTTCTTCTGAGGGATCAGGGATGCTACCTGGAGAAAGGGAACATTGGTCCAAGCCCCTCAAATCAGTAATTCTCAAGCCGTAATGCCTACACCCATTCAGTTTCTCCTGGGACAGTCGCTGCTCACCCAGAAGACGCAAGTATACAAATGTTCAGGCTTTGTCTCCAAGAGTAAGGACAGCTGCTCCAGGAGAAAGGTGCCCTGGAAGCCACGAGGATTAAATCACTCCCAGGAGCGTTTCTCCTGAGATAGCACCCCAGCCTGTCCAGGCATTTGCTCTCAGGAGAGAACAGGGTCCTTCAGGGAGACAAGCCTGTCAGGGGCTGGACTCTGCAGCTCTAGTGCCTACGAGAACAGGCCCCCTCTCACCCCCACACTCCCCTGCAGGGAGCCCCAGGCTGACTTTGCCCAGTCTGGAGCAACCAATCAGGGCTGCCCTATGCACTGCTGCCACCCAGGGCCAGGCAGACTGAGGAAGCCTGTCTGTACACGGCCCCTCCCCCTGCACCCGCTGTGGGCGGGTCACAGAGCCCCGCTCTTGGGAAGGGCGCCAGCCCCACCCCCCTATAGCTCACGTTCAACCGTTGCCAACGGCCAGCGCGAGGTTTCACTTTCCGTTGCCTTGGAAACGCCAAATCTCTGGTCCGCGATTGGCTGCCAGGCACCGCGTCACCGCCCAGGCCGCGGCCCCTCCCGTGTTGCCCGGGGAAAGGCAGCCGAGCCGAGGCGAACTAAGCCGGGCCGGGTCCCTCCCCCTTGTAACAGCACAGAGCGGTGCAGCCCAACGCCCGCCCGCACCAAGGGCGCCCGAGGGG
Source organism: Alligator sinensis (assembly GCF_000455745.1). NCBI lineage: Eukaryota > Metazoa > Chordata > Crocodylia > Alligatoridae > Alligator > Alligator sinensis. The sequence continues at coordinate 557,269 of NW_005842625.1, read as the reverse complement.
TCGCCACGCCGCACATGGGCTGGTCCTGTCCTGCCCGGCCCGGCCCACGGTACCTGTCTGATCCGCTGCTTCAGCCTGGGGTCAACAGAGCCTGCCGCGCGGCCCCGCATGGCCCTGCTGTATCCGGGCCAGCCGCAGGGCCCTGGACAGGGGGTAGCTGCCCACCACACCGCCTGCACCAGAGCCGCACGCAAGCAGACGGCGGCTGGGCCCTTTCTGCGCAGGCAACGCTAAAGACACCTAAACCACCCCAGGCCCTTAAAGCCTATTGAAAGCGACCAACTTTATTAACAGCCCTAGCGCAGCAGCTGGGGGCGGGGTTTACCGTAGGGCTTCTCCCCTTTCATCCCGGAGCTGTGTTAGGCAGCGCAGAGCCGCCAGGCAGGCAGAAGGACTACGTTTCCCATCAAGCTGCGGGGCGCGGCGGGGCTTCCGGGGAGGGACAGCGGAAGGGGTGCGGACGGTTGCCGGGAAGGGAGAGAAGGCGGTGCCGGCGGCGGGATGGAGTCCGTCGTCTTCATCTTCTCGCTCATTGATTGCTGCGCCCTCATCTTCCTCTCCGTCTACTTCGTATCCACCCGGAGGCCGGGGGGAGCGGGGAGAACGGCCGTCGGGGGCCGTCGCTGCCGCCCTAGGTCGCGCCGCTCTGAAGTCCAGTTGTGCGCGCGCACTTTGCCCGAGCCTGCGTGCGCAGTGCGAGGGGCCGCGCAGGGAGTGCAACGGCCCCCTCGCCTGCCCGCCCTGCCCTGCCCCGCCCCGCGGCTCCACGGCCGAGTGAGCCTGGGCAACAGTGGGGCTGGTCTTGCCCTGACACGGGGTACCACTGGCAGCTCCTCCCGGTGGCAGTGGGACCGATGCAGCCGCTGCAGTGGCTGCCCCGCTCCCACCCCAGCTCTGGGGAGAGCTCAGTAGTTCAGTGCTGCTGGCAGACCCCAGGTTGTTGGCTGTCAGAGGCCTGGGGAGATCTAGCTGGGCTGGGAGTTTCTATCCCTGAAGCAGGGCGGGTGATTTAAAAAAAACATTTTTTTAAAGAGCAAATATTTCTGGGCTATATAAAGGGGGTAGGAAAGGAGGAGGCTGTAACAAAAAATCAAAAGCAGGAAAGCAGGGCTCAGTGGAGCAGCACCGTCCTGGCAGCCCCAGGTCAAACTTCTAATATCACCCCCCACCCCCTCTTTGTCAGAGATTTAAGGTAATAATAATTTTTAAATGTCCATTTTCAGGCTCCCTTTCTGTCCAGGCCGTGGGTGGCTGCCTGGTTCACCCCTGCTGCTGAGCATGCCCCTTCCCCTTCCCAAACGCCAACATTGCAAGGATTGCTGCCTGCTTGTGCTCACGTGTGG
>NW_005842625.1:550708-555895 GCF_000455745.1 Alligator sinensis | reverse complement strand
TGTAGGGAGAAGTACACGGCGATGCTTCTGGATAGCTTGGCACTGTGCAGGGCAGGGGAGGGGTGTCGAACCCTGCCACCAGAGTGTGAACTCCTGGGGATTCAGGAGTGAGGGAGGGGACAGGGCCTGCCATCAAATTGGGGTATGGGGCCCTACTGAGGACATGTTTTGGCAGTGGCTCAGGGAGCAACAGCTATGTAAACCCCAATCCGGCCTACAAGGAGTCCTGGTTGCCAAACAAGTTTTATACCCTTGATGTAGAGGAAGGAAGATGTAAAAGTATGGGGTCGTGAGGGTTGTTGTTGTTTTCTTTTAATCTTGAAAACTTTGGAAAGCGTGAGAGTCTGTTACAAGCCAGGAGTATGTGAATCACCTGCTAACCCCCAGAGTATATTTCAGGCAGTTTGTATTGTTAGTTCCTGGTTGAACTACGCCTTCATACATCTTTTTTATGCATACCTCTTTAATCTTTTTTCTATTGATTTATGGCATTATTAGGATTCAGAAATTACTGATTTCTCAGTCAGAAGAGAACCCGAGATTTCAGATTCTTATAAACCCTGGAATTATTTCAGAGCATAGGTAGACCACTTAGCATGAGGGTGGGAAAGAAACCCTGCAGCATTTCAGAAGGACAAGAAATTCTTGTTTTGTTCTGCTATAGAAAGATGGGGTGGTTCATAAAGATTTTCTGCCTTTAATTTTACTTTTGGGACTTTAGGAATGCTGAGTATTTGTCTTGGCTTGTGCTGGAGACCTGGAGTGTGAACTTTGCACTTAAAACCTGTGCAACCCAACTTCTGTCTCTTCCAAAGAGGAATGTCTTAACAAAAAAATTCTTTTATTTAATAACATTCAATTTCTCATGACGTTTTTCCACTCAGCTGTAGCAGAATGTAGAGCAACCTGATATTGCTGCTAAATGCAAAACGCACAGAACTAATATTAGAAAAAAAATCCTGGTCTCCTTTGTTGTAAAGAACAAAAAACGTAATTCTTTTCTTCCCTCATGGATTCTTTTTTCAGATCTGATATTAAATGTGCCAGGCTCTGGATTTCCATAATCTGTTTTCAGTTTGTTGAATTCAACTTCAGCATATGGTCATAAGTCGTTGTTAGGAAAAATACTATAAAATAACTTGTGTGCTGATACCAATATGTTGCCCATCTTTACCCTACATATAGAAGAAATAAAATAGGACCGTAAATTCTCATTTAACTTTGGTGCAATTCTGACATCATTTCCTAACAGTAGAAAAGGCCTAGAACAGATTGCAGTGATCAAGCCTTAAGTTTCTTCTTTTCTTGTATAAATTTGTCTAAATACTGTATGAGGCTTAAAATAGAGTTTTGAATTATGAGTTGAATTTCTGCATGAAAATATTCCTTATCTTGGACTTCAGATAATTACACTATCGGATTTGGAATGTGACTACATTAATGCTAGATCTTGCTGCTCAAAGCTGAATAAAGTAAAGAGTTTTCTTTTACATTTAATTTGATAAAACTCAATGGGCCCTATGTCCTTGCATCAGAAACAGTAGGATCTCTCTCAAGATACTACATGTTTGATGTCCTATATACGTCTGTGTGTCTTCTCCCCCCGCCACCCCTTCTCTGTCTCCCCTCCCCGCCCCCTGCCACCCATGTCCCCTTTTTGATCAATTGTTGGCTTATATCATAAGACATTTCTCCTCTGAGGGGCACTTGCGGCAGACTGTACGGTGGGTCTTTACTGGAGATCTCCAGAGTTCTCTTCCTCTCCCTTTGCATGTGGTGAACTGTGGGTCTCTACTTTGGGATCTTTTAAAAACTATTTGGCTGTCATTCTTAGCCGCCTTTGACCAGCAGGGTTCTCTGAGGCATATTATGCAGGGGAAACCTGCAGCCTGCTCCCTCCTGCCCCCCCTTCTGCTCTTCTGCTTTACCTTCTGCTCTGGCTGCGGTCCCTTCAGCCCATCTGGGAGCTGCTGCCACTTCTCCTGGACTGGGCTGAGGCCTGGCCAGGGCCGCTACTGCTGCTGACTTCCCCAGAGGAGCAGAGCTGCAGCAGAAGGTAAGGGTGGGGGCAGGCTGCAGGGGAGAATGGGGGGACAGGTACAGGTGTGGAGAGACAGGTTGGAGGGGGCATGTGACAAGGGGCAGGGGGGGCAGTCATAGGCAGAGGTGTATAAGGGGAGGGGTCTGGTTCCTCCTCTACACCACTGATGAATTTAAGATGCCCTTCCACTAATTAGATTCTACACATGAAAAATTATAACACATTTATAATTTTCCATGTATAGAATCTAATTATTGTGAGGGCAGGTATCATATTCAAAGTTATCTTGGATTGGTATAAATATGATAGTGTATGGTCAGAGCAGCAAACTTTTATGAAACAACATTTTGTTAGCTTCCTGGATCTGTTGCTTCTCCAATGCCTTAGGTAGGGAGGCTTCATTAATTACCTTCTATTTAAAACTCACTTTCCCTGCAGCAGTTCCATCTGAATACATTATGTTTTACTTGCTTAAACTCTTGTGTACCTAGTAACTATAAAATGCACAGGGTTTTTCTGCCTCATCATCACCCTGGTGTATGGATGAAAGTAACTGCTCTATAGTAAAGTAGGGAAATACTTTTCCACTCTTTTTGTAGGCCTTGATATGATTAGATTGGGCAGTGGGTCCTAAGGGTTCACTGCCTCTGGAAATGTGTTTAATTTTTTGCAATATTCTTTTCTTTCACAGTGGGTGATCCCAGAATTGATTGGCCATACTGTTGTAACAGTATTAATGCTTATTTCTTTGCACTGGTTCATCTTCCTCCTTAACTTCCCTGTAGCAACCTGGAATATATATCGGTGAGTACAAATCCATTTTTGGTCATTTTTTTAAAGAATTCTAATATATTTAGTATAAATATGTTTTTAAGATAAATAGTATCTATTTACATTTTAATTTACAGCTCTCAGTTGGTTTTGCAAAACCAACTTTTTTTTTTTTAAATTAACCCTTCTAGTACTTTCAGCTGAAACTACAACAAATGTTGAAAACTTGAGAATCTTCAGTCTTCTGGGTTTGTTGTAACACAGTTAATGGCTGAATACCCTGATATTGTGAGAGGACAGATTTATTTTTGTGCTACCTTAATTGGGCCAACTATATGGTTGAGAGAGGTGTTAGCCGAGTTGTTGGTGTTTGGAAATGGTAGCAGATTGTTGGGGTTGGGAGATGGCAATGGTGTTTTCAGTGCTAGGATTTTTCCCTGGTTATAACTGATCATGTCTTTCCTGGCCATTTATTGGTTGGCTTCACTTTCTCGTTTTAAAAATTGACCTAGAGCAGGTCTAAGTGCAGTTCTTGTACAGCTATCTTGTAGAAGTTTAAAGCAATGCATTTCCCATTCTGTACAGGTGCTTGGGACAGCATACTTTCTTTCTGCAATTTTTATACCAGCATAAGTTTCTAGACCAGTTTCTAAATCACTGTAGCTATGGCGGGACAATACTGCATAAACCGTATTATCAACCCCACTGTGCCAAAAATCATGAGATGAACTCTTAAATCAAGATGTTGTCATGTAAATCATGAGATGCTATTTTGGAAATGTGTGTGGGGGGGCGTTATTTGTGAAGGTGTGGAGGGCTGTAGATGTGTGTGTAGAGTTTGGAGTCGGGAGTGAGAGGCAGCAGTAGGGCTGGAGGGGCTATGGCTTTGGACTGAGGAGAGGAGACGCAGACAGCTGGTAAGCAGAGTGGAAGGGATGGGGGGAGAGGGAAGGGTACGGGGGTGCAGATTGAGGCCCCTACGGTGATGGAGGGAGGGAGTGGGGCAGGAGCAGGGGTTAGGGCGAATGGGGCCCTGGGGCTAGGGCGGGTCATCCAGAGGTGCAGGGAGAGGTGCGGCTCTCCACAGCAGCACGCTCCCCTGAGGGAGGCATGGGGGGCATGTGCCTCCCGCAGGGGAGAGGCGAGCTGCCTGCTGCGGGCAGGGGCTCTGTCCTGCTGATTTTGCCCCAGGAGCTCAGCTGTGCAACACCAGTGTGCTTCCTGTTTCTGGGCGGGCAGGGGATGCGCTGTGCAGCCAATGCGCTCCGCATTCCCTGCCAGCTCGGCAAAGGCAGCAGGATGCACAGCCCCAGCCTGCAGTAGGCAGCCTGCTTCTGCCCTCCTGGTGGGTGGGTGGAAACACATGCCCCCCATGTCTCCTCTGGGGGTGTGCGCAGTTGCGGGAAGTCATGTCCTCCCACGCCTCTGGACAACTTGCCTTGGACTTGGTCTCCATTCACCCTTGCTCCTGCCCCAACTCCCTCCCTCACCATGGGGGCCTTGATTTCCTCCCCCTCACTTCCTTCCATAGACTTATCAGCTGGGAAAATCCGCAGATCTGAGGGTTCAATCAGGAGATTGCGAGTCAGAGTTATTTTGACTTAGAAATCCCGAGTCTTGCGATGGTTTTACAACAGTTGGCATTACTGCTTAAGTGAGCCCCCAAGTCTGTGGGAAGATCTGGAATTTTGAAAACGGGGTACAGATGGAGAGGTGCACCATCACATAGAAAACAACACACATTTTTTCTCCAGTTAATAAACTAGAAGCTTTACTAATATACTAGGGGCCTAGGGCCATATTATTTCATTTAAGATTGAAGCAAAAGCAAATATAACTCCATTGAAATGAGTTTAAAAATATCTGCAGAACTGTGAAGTAGGAGCTTCCTTACCTGGAGCAGCTAGCAAGGCAGCAGAATTGCAGAACAAAGGCCAGCTTGATTGATGGTGGACCATCAAGAAGGTTAAAAAAAAAAAAAAAAAAAGAGGGTCATTAACACCTGCAAAATGAAGAGTTTTAAAGGAATCGTGGCTCAGACTCAGTTGACTTCCTCAGCACTGCCTGGCTTAAAATGCTGCCACCACTACCAGGCTTTAAACTTCCGGTGGAGCAGGAATCAAAGGAGGGTGCAAGTGCGCCCCCACCTCCCCAGATCCCCTCCTTAACTACAACTTACCTTTTTGCTCCCTTCACATGTACTATTCACTCTCAAATTTGTTTAACACAACATGGAGGACACACCCTTCCAGTTCATGCACATCAGGCTGTGAAACAGATGAGTGGAAATTGTGGCCAACCACCCTAGGTAGTGCCTATAATTTTTAGTGCATTGGTCATGAGACATGGCACTTGTCACTTAGTTCTATAGCATT
>NW_005842625.1:540027-550677 GCF_000455745.1 Alligator sinensis | reverse complement strand
CTTTCCCTGTGCCTGCAGGGTATGGGGGCTATCTGTCTGCAGAGGTCAGGATGGCTATTGATTAACTCAAGCAAGCAGTTCCCAGTTGTCATGACTCATGAGAGAAAAGTTGCAGCAATCATACTTGTGAGATTCCCATTTATTTTTAGACTGAATACGTTCCAACTCGTTGCTGACCTTTGCTTCTAATGAACTACCGGCCAAGCCTTTGAGCATCTTGCAGGTTGAGTAGCTTAAGATAATATAATTTGCATTAGATTGAGTGTGTCAAATATATGGTTTATGGGCTGGATGGGTGTCAGACCAACCTGCATGTGGCATGCAGAGCTGGTCTGGCACGCTTGCTGGACCCTGCAGTGCAGGTGTTGCTTGCAGCACCGGGGGGTAGGTCCGGGGTGTGAGCTGCATGTGGTATCTGCATTGGACCAACCTTGCATACTGGCTCTGGGACTGGTCTGGATCAGGCCACCTGATCCAGCAGGGTATTGTGTGCAGTGCGCACCCATGGCAGTCCCTTGTGGTGTGAGCTGCACTGGGTCCAGCACTTCCACCATGTGCTGACCCTGCTCTGGGACTTTTGTTGCCTGCAGTGCATGGGCATTACCTGGTGCCATGGCAAAGGGGATTGGCACAGGATGCATGCTCCATGCAGTGTGCTGCCAGACAGCCCTATGCATTGGCTGTAGTTTGCTTGGACAGCCTGGGGCCCAATCCTGACTGCCCTGGAGACAGCACACATGTAGTGCACACCCCATGCCAGCCCCCCGGGCCATGGACAGTGCTCAAGGCACTGGGTCCAGCCCATGCAATCCCTGCAGCATGAGTCCCGGAGTGGGGACGGCACGGGGTGCATGCTGCACATGGCACCCACCAGTCGAGCCCTGCCCACTGGCTCTGGCATGTCCAGATCCAGCCTGCAGACCAGCTCAGAGACCCTTGGGGCTAGATGTGTTTGACACCCCTGGTTTAGATGAAAACAAGGAATGTGTCATATGATAGGGTTCCATGAAGTTTGTATATGAAGCAAAGAATTGAAATGTATCTAATTTATCTTTGTAACTTTGAACTGTAAATTGAAGATCTAGGGATTGTTGGGTTGGATTCTTTACAGAAAGGCTTCACTTTGCTTACAAGACTTTCTAGGAGTTCATCACGGTCCTAGAATTTTTTTCTATACATCTCCCTTTCTACTCCCTTGAGCATAACTAGTACAAAAGCCTCTGGCAGAGAAGAGCTGCAGACAGTCATTGCTTATGTTGGCCAGAGGGGAGCGCTAGAGAACAATGCATCTCCCATTCTCACCCTTGCAAGAAACAATTCTCAGAAGCCATTTTGAATTGACTGTTTGTTTTGTAACCTGGTAGTCACCCTGGAGCAATAGACATTCTGACCACCCAAACAGACGGGCTTTCCCTCTCTCCCCACTACCTTTTTAGACTTACAATGCATATTACAAAATGAATGCAACAATACAGCAGTTCACATCTCCTAGCACTACATTCATGATTATAAATCTGTACTTCTAATACTGCTTTCCTTCTGAGGATCTAGAAGTGTTTTAGAAATGCTCATTAACTTTGCCTTACGACATATCTGTCATGTTGGTAACTAACCCATATTATAGCTTAAGAAAATGTGATGCAGTCCAGTTACTGTGTGTGTGTGACCTAACTAGGGACAGGACACAGATATGGTCTGAGCTTCGGTTGTATGTACAAGTATTCTATCCAGATGAGTAAAAGACAGTGCAGCCGCAAATTATGTAAGGGAGAGTTGTGGAAAGGTCCCCACCACTAAAAGTTTAGGGGGGACCTTTAGACACATTAGAGGGTCGTAGGGGTGGAAGGGACCTCACAAGGTCATCTTTTAGTATGAACCCTAAACTGTTAACATCAGACAGGTGGATCCAAATTTTGCATCAGAGATGTCTTGCATACCCCCAGGGGTACACGTACCACAGTTTGGGAACCCCTGTTCTAAACAACAGAACATAGGTCCTCCATTAATCAGCTTTCTCAGTTTAAGTAAGAGATTCTGTACATTGAATAGTTTACGTAGTTTCTAATTGAAACTAATTTTCCACTGGTTTTAGCTGTCCTTTCCCACCTCATTTCTTTCTTCTGCAGGTTTCCTCCATAAAGTTAGGTAACTACAGGCAGCAATAGAACTGGTGCAGAATTGTTTGTTATCACCATTTTAAATGTCACCAGTTTTCCCATGTCCAAATATTATCTAATGGATTTTGGGGATGCAGCGGCTAAGTCACGGGCAGTATACTGAGACTGTTACAAGAAGGGAGATTGCTGGGGTGTACCCAAGTACAAAACAACTCTTAAAATGGGGAGCAGTTTGGTTGGTTCCATTTTTTGGCTACTTTGAGATTAGATCGAATAACAAGGTCAGCATTTTGATGGTTGTCATTTTTGTTGGTTTGTGTTTTTTTTTAACCTTTCAGGTACATCATGGTGCCAAGTGGGAACATGGGAGTGTTTGACCCTACAGAGATCCATAATCGAGGGCAACTGAAATCACATATGAAGGAAGCCATGATTAAGTTAGGCTTTCACCTGCTTTGTTTCTTCATGTACCTTTACAGGTTAGACTTGAATTTTGCTGCCTAGGGACAAAGAAATGTCATACCAACAATTTCTGTCTTCTGTCCTTCTTGCATCACTGTTAATATTCACAGCAGTTCATCCTTTATAAGCTCTTTCCCCAGGTAATGTTTTGTGGCAGCTGATTCCAAGTGAATCATACATTTGGTGAAATTATTTCTTTCTGTCAGTCTTACATTTGTTTCCTTACAACAGTGGGGACACTGTTTTTGGCAGGCATACCACAGATTAACCCTGTGCCCTTCCCAAGTGTCACTCTGATCTATTTTCTTTGCCCTGTCTGCTGCTCTGCTTTCTGCACCCTGCCCAGTCTCATCCTCTGCTTTCTGATTTATTGGTTGCCGTGCTGTGCTGTCTCCTCCTTTATCCTCTGGGTGCCACACACAAAGGCTGCCTGTGGCACTTGTTCTGCAGGTTGGCCGCCCCTGCCTTACAATTTCGTATGTGAGTGAATTCAAACAAGTGCCTGGCTGCTTTTTCTAAACCAGGATGTGGTGGCTCATTCCAAGTCAAGACAAGAAGAATAGTTTTTATATTTCCAACGCAAAAAAATAAGTCGCGTTCTTCCAAATACAAATGCCCATTAACTGCAGCTGTCTGTGTCCAGTAAAAGTGATCAACGCAGACATTTACTTTTCCTTGAATTTAAAGGGAGGTAACTACCCAAAGACAAAATAAGGTCTCTGGTGTCTTGCCTATGACTTGTGATGACCTTTCAGGGGGTTTGTTTTGGGTTGTGGGGGTGGAGTTTGAACATTCATAGGGCTTAGAAACTCAGGCTAAGTTCCTGTCTGTAATCCATTATAAGAAAGAAAATACTATAGAGGGTTAAGTGGATTTATCGCACAATAAAAAGTAGTTGTTAATGTATGTCCAGAACAGGAGCTGTTCTGAAAACCATATTAGTTTTAATGGCTGTGTCTCCATAATACACATTTTACCACATAGCCTCCTGCTAGTTTTAGGATGGAGTGCTCTGTCTCTGTAGATCTTGCCTTTGGAACAAAGGCGAATGCAACTGTGATCTCTCTTTCATTTAAGTCAATGAGCTTTAGCTACCTATCTGAATTGTGAGAATCTCTTAGATTTGAATATGTGGTAACACCTTGATCTTACCTTTTCTGTCTTGCTACAGTATGATCCTGGCTTTGATAAATGACTGAGGAGCTGAATGGGAACCATTAGTTGCCAAATTTTGAATCATCACTCCTGTGACCAGTTATGGAGCCAGAGACACCTTCCAAGCATACCTAGACCAGTGTTGTCATGCACTATATTTTTTCCTCTTTGAACAAGAAATATTTTTGCTGTATTTTTAACATAAAATATTTTAAAAAAATAACACTGAGTTTTTGTAGCAGTTGATTATTGTTTCTTTCATACCAGATGCCAAGGTTACCAGTTTCTTCTGTTGGGTCAGGTTCTTAAATATGGATTTGATTAGATAGTAAAGAGACTAATTTTGTAAAGAAAATAGGAAAAGTGATTTGGTTTGGCAGATCTGCACTTTGCCTAGCTCTCTGCGAAGGGCAGTTCCAGGCTAATATTTAAGTGCAGGTCTAATGCATTTGCTCATTAATAAAGCACTTCTCTAAGTGCCTCGGGGTATCAGGCTGTTTGAAGGCGTGTTATGGTGGTGCATCTTTAGCAGTTTTGCATTCCTACCTATCTTACCTGCCTGAAGTTACTTAGTGGCAGGTGCCCCTGGCAACAATTACCCTTGTCTATACAATAGTACACAATGTACATTTTTTTTTTCTTGATACAGGTAATAATTGACTCCCTTTATCTTTGTGCAGTACAGTGTGGAGGCTGACATACAGAGACTTCATTCAGGAATAAATACCATGTTCTGTCTGAGGATAGGCAGAGTGGCAGTGAAACAAAATGGCCTTTGGGTCCATTTATCCAGGAACCTGCTGTTCCAATTTCAAGCAGGTGAATCAAAAATAAAGGCTTAGAAGAAATGGTACGTGATATGTCAAGAAAACCTGCAGAACTGTTACTGCAGGGAGAATAGTGACGAGCTCTGACTTCATGTTGAGAGAGCAGCTTAGGGAAAATAAGTAAACATGTAGCTGAATCTGAACTTGTTAATGGGGGTTCTGATTTTCAGGTCAGTTGGGTGGGTGTTTTTCTTATGGGTTTGGTAAAGCAAGCTGCCGCTTACAGAAGCTTGTGCGCTCTGATTCATTTGGTCTATAAAACGTGAATTCATAGATTGTAAGGCTAGAAGGGACCTCGGAAGATCATCGGGTTCAGCCCTCTGCACCAAGCAGGAAAGATAACTGGGGGTCAGGTGACCCCAGCAAGGTGATTGTCTAGTCTCCTCTTGAAGATTTCCAGGGTAGGTGATTGCACCACCTCTGGAGGGGGAGCTTATTTCAGTCTGAATCTACCCTGCCTACTTTTTATAAGCCATTCATTGAGACAAGTTGTAGATGCGAGTTTTACAACATAGTGGACCAAACTTCTTAGTCAGTGAAAGTCCTAACCCCTTGATCTTTCCTGCTTAAGGCTTGGCATCTAACAGTTTTCTCTTCAGTATGAAACTTACACTTAAAGATTCTATTGGGTCTCTCTGACATTGGTGCCCAGATAAGCACAGGAGAGAGGCTTGTTCCTGAAATCAATGCTTTACATGTCGGTGTCCTTCAGCTTCTGTAGCAGACGTTTAACTCTTGCTGGGACAGCTTTGATTTTGTGTGTGTGTGTGTGTGTAAAAGAGATAAGACTTGAAATGTTTGGGTCTTAGCTGCTTCAAAATCAAAACTAGTTCTTTAATTTATAGGGGGGCACTTACCTTCCTTAAGTGCTGGTATATGCCTGTCTGCATATTATTAAAAAGACAGATGGTGACGGAGACTAACGTTTTAAGTACAATTGACTCCCAGTCAACATTTGAGAAATGTTTATATTGAGGCACTTGTTACAATACATTCTCCTCACTTTTACTTATCTTAGGATGTATGCCAAATTGCACCTGTGGGGTTCTGCCACATACTTTACATGCGACTTTAAAAAGCTTGATATTGCAGTCAAATGTTGGCTCTTCAGAATATATTGCTATTTTCTGGGGGAGTGAAAAGCTAAGAGGTTCCTATTTTTGATGTACCAAGTGCTGCCATGTAAACACATAGCTAACAAAGGGTAGGGATGTCAGTAGTTTAACAGAACAAGGACAGAGAAGCGTAAACAGCTCCACTGGTCCCTGACTTGCTGCTGATAGCACTAACCTAGTGGTTCTCAACCTTTTGGGGCTTGAGGCACCCCTTTAGCTTTTGAGAATTGAATGGTACCCAGTTTCAAAAACAAATGCATATATTACAGTGCATACCTCCTTGCAAAGGGGCCGGGCTGTAAGGGTTGGGGAATTAGCCAGGCAGGGATAAGCTTGAGCCTGCATTTATCTCCTCATCCCTTCAAAAAATCTGACATCACCCTAGTTGAGAATCACTGCGCTAAGCATTTGCAGCATTTTCACAACATGATTATGTGCCTGAAAAGCCCTGGCTCCTAGTTGTTAGTGAGAGGTAGTTACACGTGTTAGTCTGAAGTCAGGCAGAAGGCAGGGTAAGATTTGCACCTTTTGTAGACTAAATCAGAGATGTATAGCATAATCTTTAGTAAGCAGAGGGCTTTCTTCATCAGATGCTGGGCACATCTACATGTGCAGTTAATGTGACTGAATATACTCCAGCTCAGTTTGAGCCAGAGTAAACTAATCCCGATGTCACTCTCTCCACATGTTTAAATGCAGTAATTTATTGTGTTGTATCTGATGGGACTATCCAGCAGTGCAGTAAATTAGTCTACTGCACCCTAATTGCCATGCACATGTAGATGGTGACACTTTACTGCACAGCAAATTTGTCTACTGCACAGTAAAGCGTTGTGTAACATTGTGCCTGCTGTGAAGGGACTGTAGGAAACAGATTTTCTTAAGTAGAAAGCAGTGATTAGAATGCAAAGGATAAGGAAGGGGTAAGGAAAAAGGGGGCACTGATGAGACAGGCAGGCTCTTCTGTCTTACTACAATAGCAACCCAAAGACAAGGACATCATATTGGTTTGGTTGTCACCTACAGCCCCTAGCTCAGACACATCATTAATAACCTCCAGCCCTTCCTGGAAAATGATGACCATCTCAAAACAGCCTTGGGGGACAAATCTGTCCTGGCTTAGAGGCAGCTGCCAAACCTCAAATGACATCTCCAGCAACAGGTGACCTAACTGCTAGTGTCATCAAAGCCCTTGACCTTGCTCCAGACCCAAATGCGTGTTGTGCTGCCGCATCAACAAAGACCTCATCATCTCTGGACCAAACAACGTGGATTATAACATCCAAGGTTCATTTCCCTGCACCTCTACCAATATCATGTATGCCATCACCTGCTTATAGTTCCCCCTGTTGTCCACATTGAACAGATGGGACAATCTCTGTGTATAATGGACACAGATCTGTTATCTGTGAAAGATGGACAAGCCTGTGGCAGAATACTTTAACCTCCCTGGACATTCTATTGCTGACCTCAGAGTGGCTGTTTTTAGATGACAAAACTTTAAAAATGAGTATGAACAAGAAATTGTCCATACATTGGTTGGTGTTAAGTGTAGTCTAAAACAAGACTGGGTTAGCTTTTAAGCTCTGTCCCTCAATGGGTTAACCACTTTGTTTTTCTCTCCTGCGCACCCTGCCTCTCCCAGCAGTATCTCCTCCCTGGCTTCCCTTCCCTGCCCCTTTGCATTCTAAACCTGCTTTCTGTTTTTAGCAGCCTCACTTCCTGCAGTCCCTTCACAGCATCTGCTGAAGCAAGCAAGTTACTTATGGAAACTTATGCTATTCATCTCTGATTTAGAGTCTATAAAGGTGCAAATCTACCCTGCCTCTGATAGTCAAAATGCCAGTTCCTACAATGCAGCATGGCTTTCTAACTTTATACCTTCTAGTGCACTATGGACATACTCTGAACAGAGGTAGTCATCTGAGGTGGTCCTGATTGTCCTGGGTTTTAACTTGGATCAGAATGCTAGGGGCACAACTATTTGCATACTTAGTCTTTCCAAGCCTTGCTAAGCCTCTGCTAGTAGATGGCCAAGAAGAACAAACAGCCTGATAAGATGGTCCTTAGAGCAACTGGCAGTAAACTTGCATGAGTTGCAATTACACAGCATTATCCTGGGAAAATAAATTTTAGCATGCTTTATCTTTCCTGCTTCACAGGTACTTCTAGCAGGACAATAGACTTCCTGGGAGAAGTGTCTGTTTACACCCCAGCAAGGTTCTTTAGGTAAAATGTGATCTCTCTTATTAGACCAACTCCAATAGTTTAAAAAAAAAAAAAATTCTTTTTTTGCAAGCTTTCCAGTATAAATACCCTTCATCAGGCTGAGAAAGCATCTGCCGTTGGTGTGCTCTCTTCCTAGATGAAATGAAAAAGCCAGAGGCTGGGCTGTGTGTAAGACAGGCAGCCAGTGAAAATGTAAATTGAGGAGTCAGTGGGGGAGAGACAGGGGGGGGGGGGGGAGGGGGGGGGGGGGGGGGAAATGAATGTAGCTGGTAAATAGTGGAGAGGTACCTGGGAAGTCTGATGTTAGGCAGGTTATAATGTGTCTCACATCCAGTGTGTATGTTTAGTCCATGACTTTTTGTATCCAGTAGGTTGATGTGACGTTCATAGGCTTATCTGTTAAAGGTGTTTTATAACTTCCCTTTGAGGATTAGAACCGGGAGATTGAAGAGAGAGTGGTTTTCTTGTGAGAAATGTGCCCCCACAGGTAACTGGTGAAATGGCTGGGAGAATGAAAGGGCCTAGTACAGACTGTACAGAGTAGACTGCTGTGCTGTGCGGGCCTTGTCATGACATGGCCTTGCTCCTATGAATGCAGTTAAGTTGGAGGACTGCTTTCAGGGTTTGACCAGTGAGTATACTAGTTCACTCATTCCAGAAAGCTAAAAAAAGCCATTCAGGAGCTAAACTTTGTTCACTGGTAGGGGGAAAAAACCCAAATTGGAGTTGTAGAATATTCCCCTTCACAAGGGCTCAGTACTGAAAAGACAGACAAGAAATTAAAAGAGTCTTCACCTGAATTTAATTCCCTACCCCCCGCCCAAGGCCAGGGTACTAAAAACAAGGCATGAACACTGTTGCATTGGTGACCATGCCACACTGCTCTAGTGCTTTTTGTCTACATCTGAAGCATTTTATAAAGGAGTGCAAGTCCAATCCTTCTGTAACAGATAGAATGACCCCTGTTCTAGGAACCCTGAAGGATGACAAATTTCTAACTGGAATTTCTGAGACTGCTGTAAATATGGTCTTACTACTTCCCAGGTGAGCATGTTGAAAATGCCCATTAATCTGGCCCCACAATTCTCAACTGGATTGCTGTGGCAACCTGCATATGTTATAGGCCTTGCTGTTACAAGTAAGGCTCTACTGCAATGGTATTAATGTACTAAAAGTGAGTAACCAACTTGGCCTGTACAGTGGAATGGGTGAAGAGAGCCATGCAAAACTAAAGCTCAAGCTGACCCCTTAAGGACTTCATTAAGACTGTTAAACACCTGCAGGACAAAACGTTATGGTTTGTTACAAAAGTAACATATTCTCACCTCAAATGTCTAGAACCCATCTTTCTTTCATAACAATTCCAAGTCTTACATACTTCCATGCAAGTCCTGAGTCCTCCTGGTGACCTCCATGGAGCAAATGGATACTTATTTGGCCTTACTGTTATCAGCATCTGGCCTGGTCTCCCCTAATGAACTGTCAGAAAGAAGAAAGTGCTTCCTAGATCCTCTGTTCCTTTTTTCATATTCACTTCTTCTAATGAGCTTTTCCTTTTGGTCAGGGCTGTCAAATTCATTTGAGCTCCAGGCTTCTGCAGGCTAGATAATCATAGACTGTATCTGGCCAGAAGCCTTGTTTGATACACCTGCTTCACGCCTTTGTTGTACTTTTTAGTCCCTTGCTGTAGGGTCTGCATGGAGCAAGCTGGCTATAGGACACCACTATCTAGCTCATGTTACCATATTTTTAGCACTTAAAGTACATCATGCTTTCACATGTGCACTTCCTAAAGCTGCTATTAGGACCTTACAAGGTCTTGACTAAGGCAGCCAGGCCCACTGGGAAGGTTTCATGGATCAATCTGTACAATCCTGGTAACAGGTGCTTTTGCCAGAGCTTCTACAGTTAGTGTTAAGCCCAGCTATGACAGTTTCAAACCTGGGGACAAACTGTAAAATGCATACATGAATAATTTATAAGCTTTATGCAGAGAAGTTAGAGCAGGGTTAGAGTTATAGTCAATGACAATGATGTTTGATTATTAGCAAACATCCCAGTCATTTTAAATGTAGTTCCTCCCCATGCAAAGAAGAAAGGTCCAGAGTAGAGTAAAATTCAAATCAAGGCCCCAATTGAGAAGCATTGTCACAAGAGTTGGGGATTGAATCTTTTCTCAGTAAAGTTACTGTATAAATAGGTCCTTTTAATAGGACCAATAGCAAAAGATGATTTTGAACCTAGTCCAACCTGCCTAGTTCTCATGAAGTTAGTTCTGATTCTCAGCAGTTGCCAGTTCAGTACAAAGTACTCTGCAAGGCATATAGAAATGCAGTTTCCCAATTTCTCTTGCCATCCTGTCTTCTTACTAGCATCTGAAATGTTCTCTAAGTACCATAGTTACGTACCTTTGACAGCTATCCTGTTTTGCTGATCCAGCAAGTCCAGGTGCCAAAAGACAAAATATTATTCCTCCTCCCTGATACTAATAGGTGCCAAGACATAGAATCAACCCCTTTATTAATAAGGAAGGTAAGAAGCCTGTCCAGTATTATAACATTCAACCAGATTTATGCTCTGAGTTTCAAATAGTCTGTAAATAATGACCCTTAAGTATCCTGTTACGATGCATAGCTATTTATACACTGGAAGCAAGTATACAAAAAAAACAAACAAAAAAACCAAACTACTACAAACTTCTATGAGATTGGGGGGGGGGCGGGGGGGAAAAGGCCAAACATTTGT
>NW_005842625.1:528101-539996 GCF_000455745.1 Alligator sinensis | reverse complement strand
GGGGGGGGGGGGGGGGGGGGGGAACAGCCCAAACATTTGTGTGTGTCATTAAGGTTTTGCTATTTTCCACCCCCTGGGGCTGAAAAAGCTAGAAATGATCACCTAGTTTTCAAGATGGTTTTCCATGAATAGGAGGAATGAGAGGTACAGGGTAGGTTAGGTACAGAGAGGTTAGCCAGTTTTAATAATAATAAATGCTATTATTCTTATTAACTCTTTAAGAAGGTTATTCTTTTTTTTTTTTTTTAGCAACAAGTGTTAGCCCATTTCCACAGACACGTTAAACATTTGGAGAAACAACTGCATAATACATGGGAGATAGTGGTGGTAGCTGCTGATGGGAATAGGGGTATATGTTAGTTAAGGGATCCCTACCTCCAGTGCTTAAACAGCAGCTTGAGTCACCAGCCTCATTTCATATAAAAAGGGACAGATGCCTTTGTGATCCGACTCTTAGAACCAAGCTCTTGCACTCAGCATGTGCTTCTATGCTTGTAAACAGGAGTAATATTTATAGATACCAAGGAACAAAGCACACTACAAACATTCAAGGAACAGATGCTCTTGTAACATGAATAGGCCCCAGGTAAGACCCTTGAAAGTAAAGCACTTCAAATCTCAAAGTATTATATAAGTACAAGCCAGGTTAAGTCTGCGCAAGCAACACAGGGGTCTACATATGGGCAAAGTTAGATACATTCAGTTTAAGATGCGAATAAAATTTTCCTCAATATAAAAATAGTTAAAATAATGCACTGTCAAGGCCAGAGGTGAAGTGGGTCATCCAAATGGCAGCTATGTGACTGAAGTTGAGGAGACTTAAGAACTGTTCAGTCCAGTTATTCATTCTGTTTATTGAATTGAAAGAAAGGGAATACAAACAGTTAAGTGCTGTGCACTGACATGGAAAAAGTGTATTTTTTTAAAAAACCCTAATAAAAACAAAATCAGAAGTTAATGTTCCAATCAAACAATTTTTGAAGATGTTTAACATACTACACATTTATAAAATAAAAAAAGTTAAAAGGTGTACTGTAAATAATTAGTAAAATGAGTGAAAATAAATACGAGACCCAACATTCTTATGTTTTTAATGTAATATAGCAAAGAAATTTGAACTACTTAATATAATCCGAGAGTAACAAAAATCCAGAAAGTTTAAGAACGCAATCCTTTGAAACATTTAATATCAGTCCATAGCAAAGTCATTACATACCAAAAGCTCTAAGTGTTAACTAGTTCCACCACAACTCCATAGAAATTTTGACAATTTAGAAATTTTGAGATCAACAATAAAGTTCTTGTCTTGATCTCTACAGCTTGGTTTGTAAGTACACACATGCTTTGAGGATCCATTTTTGTTCCATACATTTTCGAAGAGCCAATAACTTTTTCCATCTGTGCCTAAAAATGTTAAGATTCAGATCTAGCACGTTTACCCTAAGAATGAAAAATGCTCAAGTAAACATGGGGCACATTGAATTTAAAATTTATAAAAATATACTGGTATTAACCAAAGTCTTGAAGTCAGAGAACACTTCACACACACACACAATGTGGCTTAAAGTATGCAGTAAACATGAAGAGTACCTAGAACACTTAGTTCTTTGTCTGTTTATGGGACACACACACACACACACACACACACACACACACACCCCCCATTCATACTACATGGGAAACACATTCACACAGTTTTATTGAATTCAGGTCATCTGAATTCAAAACACAGGAAATGTGTTTATATTTGTGTTTCAGCAACTAGAGGCAGCTACTGTAGCAGTTCAAAAACACTACACAATTCAATTAAGTCCACCCTGTTCAAAAAAAAGTGTCAAAGTGTTAATGAAGTTTTTCTAATCCTCTTACAAATTAGCATTTTCTGAATAAAATGACAGCCAATAATGGTCCTGAGCCAATGTGGGTTTTTAAGCCATAATATAGGACTGATGCTCCTTTTTAATAGTTGTTCCAAACTAAGTCACGTTGAGGCAACTTGCGTGTTCTGGGATATAGATATGAACACAGGTCTACTGAAAGTCTGTCTTCTCCCTTCTCCCCTGCCCACTCCGCAAGCTACCAGTCAACAGAAATTCTACTGTGAACTAGACTTGTGTTGTCCCCCCCATCCACCACCACCTTGTGCATATAAAATATATTAGCTCAACATAGGGCAGTTCTGGTTATGTCAGTTCTGGTTTCCATGAAGTATCCTAAAGATTTTTTTTTCTTTTAAAAGGTGGGAGTGTTGTTTATTGATGTGATGAGATGCCATTAGACATAAAACACTCCGCTTAAGCAGATTGGCTGTATTAAAAATTACTGGCTTGAAACCAGGCTGAGAAGTTACTGCCAAGAGTTTAACAGTTCTCTAGCTTGCATCTTTGTCTACTTGTAAAGTTACTACATTCACTTTGTTTTAGATTTGAAGAATTTATATTAGAAAGGAGGGAAAATGAACAAAGTTATGTTTTTCCAGAAGGAGAGATTTGTAACAGCTTATTTCCCCTTTCGTGCTCCATCATCTCTCTTAGGAGTTACTTACCTGAACAGCTCAGGAGCATAATTCATAAAAGGTTTGCCCTGCTAATAAGCTGTAGCTATTATGAGTTGTAAAACAGCTACAAAACAGTATCAAAGGCAAAAATAAAGTAAAATACAAGTTTATAGTAGGTTCTCCCAGGATTATAGAATCAGTAACTAGAAATAACTGATCATTGAAGGCAAGTGTCTTGAACTTGCTCTAACCCTTAAATCCCAGCTTGGGAACATTTTTAAGCACATGGAAGTTAACGCATTGCAGATGAGCAAATAGCATTTGCTTTTTCCATTGCCAAAGTCTCATTTTTTTTTGGTCTATGTGCAAAAAGTATTAGTACTTTTCAATCCATGTAATGAATGTGTGATGACACGTTAGAAATAGTTTAGGCCAATCTCTTGTAGACTAATCCTAAAGCAGTAGCTATAGCTGCATCATTCACTGTCTGTAGGTTTACAGCTAATTTTGATATCAAATAATGTACCATCAATTTTTGTCATGCAGTCTCCTTTCTATCAATTTCTGCAGAAGTCATAGAGGCAACACAAAATGTTGACAGGAACCTTAAGAAAAATTCTGGACATAAACCACTCCATCTGATACATAAGCCTTTCATTTATATTGCAGTCACATAACTAAATTAAAATGAAAAATAAAAACGTGTACTTCTCCTTAGCTCCTCTAAACTGTTTTCTGTATATTTTAAGAGTATATACTGACTTTTAGAGGCTTGTAATTCTTGGGTTTGGAGATGGAGGGGAGAATGTTTTTCTAACAAATTTAAATTAATATTCCTAGATATGTACCCCTATATAAAAAAAGGTAGGTATTGGCTAGATGTGCCTCTGTAGCTTTTACTGGCTGTAGGATTCCTGCTATCAGTTTTTACAGGTAGTATGCTACACAAACCCTGTGGAAGGAATTTATTTATTTATCTATCTAAATAAATAAATAAAAACAACAAAAAAAACCACTTCTGGGAATACAGTAGGAGCTTTGGCCTGCATTCTTTATGTGCTCAAAACTCATACAAAGTTAAGGGCAACATGGGGCAAGCAAGCAGTGCCAGACTGGGCACCTCATCAATTAAATGCACCACGGTAAGTAACTCTGGTAACTGAACATCATTATAAAAGAATTAAAGTTGTAAAAAAAACAAAAACAAAAACAAAAAAAATCAGGAGAATGTCATGCTCTAAAAGTTTAAAAATACCACCTTAACATATGTATTTAACATAATACATATGAAGCTTTGAAAGTAATGAATAATAATATTGCTGCTGCTAAACAATTATACTGTACTTCAAATATGTAAATGCTGTATACAAATTTGGTTTCAAATAAATTCTGAGTCTCAAAGAAGTTATAATAGCCTAGGGTTTTTTTCCCCCTCTCTTGCCACAGGAGGAGTCATACTGCAACTGTGGCAAGAATCACAGAATGCTGGTCTAAAGAATGAGCAAGTGGGGGGGAGGGAGAAAATCCTAGTTTTTCATTGTTTAAAAAAAATAAAATTAAAAAAAAAAAAATCTATGCATCCTCATGTTCCAGGATTATTAAATTCTCACAGTGCAATTTTAAAGCAGATTGTGGAAAGCTGAAGAAAAAAAAAAACTAGATTGAGGATATGCATATGCTATGCAGCCCTCGTTGCAGTTTGGCAGTACCACAGAGAGGAATAAAACTGGTTAGCTTAAAAGGTTCATCTCAGCAAGTACACAGAAAATGGGATTTAAGATTAGACACAAGCATGAGAAGAACCTGTTAAACAGCCATAATCTGTTCAAATCCATCCTGCTTTGTAAACCTTAGGAGAATCCATTTGGTTTTCTTTCCCTTTAAAAAGGGAACCAGTACTGTGCCATCTCTCTCATTCTTGTTATCCAGCCATGAATGTTTCTGTCTTTCCATGGACCCTAGCAAAGTTATCCCTCCATCCAACCAATGACACACTAGTGTAGATTCACTTAGCTTCAGTAGGAAACAGCCTCATCCACTCCTTTCTTCACACCTTTCATGATAGCAAGGAAGAGGGCATGCAATGTCTTATTTCCAAACAGTCCCAATACTACCCTTACCTTCCAATTAGAAAAAACGGAATTCAAAACCATACCATGAACCAAATGCCGAGTAGTGCAGAAGCACAATAGAGATACCAGGCCATCTGTTTATTTTAAGAAGCATAAAGTACTCAAACTAAGTGTTTTTACACAGGAAATTAAATGAACCATTCCTAAAATGTCAGGTTATTCCACAGCACCAGTTCAGAACAAGATCCAAGAGAGACATTTAACCTGTAAACTTTAAAGTATATTCTCAAAAATCTATGCATTTGTTAATCAAAGGCTAAAGAAAATATTGCAGGTGTGTAATTCTTCCCTTAACCTAAAAAGGGAAGTTTTAAAAATGTACTGAAATTTGAAAGGTCAGGTACTCTTATTAAAATTACAAAGTAATCATTTGTTCCAGCTCTTTCCTAATATTGCTACACAAATTAAATATATGCAAGAAGTTTATTTTTATGTAATCCAAACTTTGTCCTGTTTATTAACCTAGTAGTCTCATGCTGCAACCTGATGTTTCTTGCTTCTAAATAATCCAATTTCTTCATTAGGATGGGCAATGAGGTTTCTCTTTTAAAACAATACTTTTTGTAGCCTGTGTAAAACTCCTTACAGCCACTGCTTTTGGCCAGGTCTTGCACAACACTCTAGAAGAACATTAATTATACTGCATTGCACGACACTTTTTAGGCTGGTTTAAATTCCAAATGTATACAAATGAAGTCATTTTTATCCTATAAATAATTTATTTTTTAAAAAATTGTGCTGTTTACCCCTTTACAGGGCAACGAGCCATGTGAAAAGTACAAAACTTTTTGTCAAATGTGATATTGAGTGCTTTTGACATAGTTCACTTGTTTATCACCTGGATTTATATATACTGCGCAACGGGCAAGGCTAGAATCCATGAACCAAGCTGCAAAGATCTCAAGCTAAATAAGGCGGAGAGAGATTTAGAGAAACAAGAGAAGGAAATACTTTCCTATCCAATGTGTACTCTTCAGACTAAAGCACTCTTTCTATCAAGCCTTCTAAACTGTTAAATAAAGTTTTCCAAACAAGCATTTAAACTTCATTACACAGAAGAGCAACAAGAACAGTAGCCCGCCAGACAAAAGGCAGGAGGGAAAAAAATATATATACTGAGTTCAATGGTTAGCCTGAATGTAGCACAGTTCTTCACAACCGATGGGGGGTAATTCAACACGGTGTCCAACAACGCTCTAAACGACGTGCTTCATCTCAACTGGTTACTATGAAGCAAGGTGGTAAATGTTTGGCCCCGATCGGGCTTCAGAAATGGTTCTTTTTTCATGACGAGCATGTCTGTCCAGCTATCAATCATGTTTGTTTGCACCAAATCCCAAGCCATTTAAAATACGACTAATTAAGTTAAACAGAAGTCGTCTGCTCCAAATTCTCCATCAACTATCCATGCTACTGCATTCCTCTGAGCAAAGACAAGATGAAACAAAGGGGGAAAAATATTACACTTTGAAGTATTTTTACGTCCATTTAAATACCTGTATTACAAATACAAATTCGCATATACTTAGATAAAAATATAGAAATAAGGTTTTACTACCATGCAATGGAGAAAGAGAGAACTGGCACTCCCTTACATAGAACTACTCTCTCCAGTTCCTTTAGTGTATTTAATTATACAGCTTCTCACTTCATCAAGAAGTATCCGTGATAGAAATATAATTGCTAAAAGGTGTTTTGTTTTGTTGATTTAAGCATAACTTGTTCTCCTCTCAGGATATTAATGCAGGGTATTGGAAGGAAGTTTTGTTACTGAACATATGCTACTTAATGAAACAGCAATACAATGAAAAACAAAGTAATGAACTGGAAACTCATCCAGCATGGCAACATTTTTTTTTAAATTGGCATCTCACTATTTAGCCCTTCAAAGAAATAAGGCTGTATGTCCCCCTTAACATGCTTTAATTATATCACATTACCAATACTGCTTCACTTGGATTTGGGGAACATCAACCTTTTGTAATTAACATGTTTTCACTGTTTGCCATATTTTAAAAGGTTCCTGAAGCATAAGAAAGTGAATCTAGCTGTTCCCAAGTATCATGCAGTTACTTAAAAGAAATCCACAGCACTGAAAGTTCTATCCCTTTCCTGTTATGTTATACAAATGTTTTCTTTGGGATGGGGGCTGGAAAGGAGCCTGAAATCTAATAGAAGTAGGGTCAGGAAAGAATGAAAAGAAAGGAATGGAAACATTGAGGACAGGAAGTTGGAAAATATTTGGAGTGGGCTGGGACTGAAAACAGTATATACTATCCCACCTTTAAGTCCGGAGACATAGTTAGCTGATTAGTCTCAAGTCGGACAGAAGGCTGGGCAGGGTAACACTTTAGAGACTAACTGGTTCAAAGGCATAAGCTTTCATAGGCAGTGGCCTACTTAATCAGACACTATGAACGGAAGTAGGCTGTCCCCTACAAGAGTTCATGCCTCAGAATCAGTTTCTAAGGTACCGCCCTGCCCTGCCTTTAAGTCTAGGATTTATTTAATTTAGGCCATTACTACTGGATGGAAGTCTACAACACCTACCTGATCAGTAGTTTCAAACAGATGAGCCACAGACTGGATGGCTGTGGACCCTCTCACTGAAACAGGCAGTTCTTTTGGACACGGTTAAGTGGTGGCAAGAGTGGGGGCTTGCAGTGCCATAACCTTGGCTGTACTAGGTCATTGGTTTGGGTTTTCCAGAGGGGACATCCTTGCAGTTCACTCCACCTCCATACTGGAGGTTTAAAATGAGAACTGGAAGGCTCCAATGGCTTCACTAGTGAAGTTTGTGGAATACGCATACTGATGATTCTGAAGACGACAGAGGGTTTTTTGTTTTTTCCCCAGAAGAGGCAATGGTTCCGTCCAAAACCCAGGAGCTATTAAGTGTTTCATGTTAAATGATGGATCCAAAGCAACTGGCTGGGAGTCCATTTCACTTGCATAAGCCCCTAGTACAATCTGTACACAAGCAGTTTTACCTTCAATATCCTGGTTGTCTACAAAAGGTGCTGGTCCCCATATTCTAACAGTGCCATCATCGGAGGCGCTGGCCATCATGGATGGAATCTGTGGGTTCCAGCTGACACAGTTAACAGTACGTGTGTGCCCTGTCAGCTCCGCGATTGGCAGCTCACTACGTTTGTGCCAAATGTAGACTTTGTGATCTAAACAAAACATTTGTTTTAAGAAGCAGAATGAGAAATACTGAATTAATGGTCTTTAAAAAAAAAAAAATTCAGAAGACATGAAATTTAAACTCTTTCACATACACATTTAGTTCTTAGATATCAACACTGTATAACCTCCCCTACCCTGCATATGCGCACACATGCACACACAGACTTTCAATGTTACAAATTCTAAAATTAAGGCCCTGATGAACCTACAGCAACAAGGTTTTCCTTTTAATCTAAAAGTAAACTGATCAAGAAAACATGGGCAAGTCTCATTAATAAACAAGCCTTGCAAGTCTAGTGGGATCACTAACTGAATGAAAGAATTTAATTGCAATCATACAGCTGTCAAAGTATGGATAAGACAAATCATGCTCCTCCTAAATAAAAGGATATGTATGTACTTGCAAACTAAGCCTAGAACAACTGTTGAACTACATCTTAAACTTTACATTTTTATTATACCACTGTATCTGAAATATACACCTTAAAGAACTTATTTTAACATAAATATTTTGAAACAAACACTCCTAAAGAGCCAGCAGACAAAGCCACATCTCTAAATCACTAGAAGATGCACCTTAATAATAAAAAGACCTTCAAAGTTCTAGCCTCCTTAATCTATTTCTTTCTAAATAGTTTCACAACAGACTCAACTAGCTTTGGCTCAGCAACCCCCTACCCACAAGGGTAAATTGTGAACAATTACTGACCAACCTTGATACCAATACTTCAAGACCCATACACTGAATAAATTGTGAACATTTCAGGAGCCACCACCACATCTGAAGGGCAGAGATGCCCCCCCCTTTGTCCTTCCCAGCAGTATAATTTGAGGAACAGTAATTGGTGAAGTGATCCAATGGAGTCTCAAAATCACACTAGTCTAAATAAAATGCAGTTCATTATAGAGTAACTGGTTAAAAGATATTCAGGCAACTGTAGACTGACAGTCTGACAAACATGTGGATGGAAGTTGTTACTTAGTGCTACACCAGACCCCATCCCAAACAGATACAGACAGAACTACATGCAACATCTGCTCAGGAACACATGCACTACTACTAGTATTTCCAAATTAAAATCTTCAAAAGAAGAAACTATGGCAACATTTCAGCTCTCACATCTAATGCTGTTCTGAAAGCTTAACCTGAACATTTGAGCAGCCTACTTCCTCTGCCTCCGAACCCCTTAAAAACAAAAACAGCCACAGTCTCTGGACCTACCTGCTAGAACAAGATCAGGTAATTATTTGATAAAACAATTGCTTTTTGCTTAATCAGCTCATTTGAATAAAACATCACTGCATTAGAGAATTTGCAACAAATACGCCAGCTTGCATTTACATTTCACACTCCTCAATTCAGGAGATTAAGGCCTCTTGATAGATATGACATTTGTCAAGCATTGTATGCGCGAGAGTAACATACCACATGCCGCAACAGTTTATCCTTAGATAAAAAGTAGCCCATCATCCACAAAACTGCTCACTGAAACTACAACTTTGTTGTGTGGAAGCATCCACCATAATTTTAACATATGGCCAGCTGGTATGCAACTATCTGTGATGCAATAGTTACATGTAATGCGTGACAAATGCAATGTCTGCTACGGGCCTAAATATTAGGGCTGTGCGAAGGTTTAGTAGCCAATTTGATTCGGAGGAGATTCGGCAGCTGAACCCCCGAATCCGAATCGAACTGGGAGACTCATTAAAAGGTCTGAATCGAATCAGAAGCCCCCAAATCGACTCAGAGATTTGGAAGGCTTTCATCAAACAGAAACTGAGAAGACGGAGGGGGATGGGGTGATCTTCCATACAAGGAAAAGGCTGAGAGGGGTAGGGGAAAGACTGCTCTGATATTGACATTTGTAACTGGCCAGTGACTGTGATCTTTCCCCACACACACACACACACAAAAGTGATTGGTCTCTCTCTCAGTTTTGCTTTCAACAATTTGATGTGCACTTTCACAAAAACCCCTGCCAGGGCTGTTCTTGGGCTGGGGGTGGGGGTGCAAATCAGGGCGACTGCCCTAGTTCCTGCGCTTTGGGAGGCCCTGCAGAGCCAGGCAGAGCAGCCACAGAGACTCAGCACCACCACTGGCTTTGCATCCAGCCACTCAGCAACCCCCCCTCCCCAAATCTGCTGCTGGCTGCTTCGTGTCTGGGGCATACGGGGGCAGGGCCCCGCACAGGCTGATTTGCCCCGGGCCCTGCACCCTGCTCAGGTCATCTCTGACCCCTGCACCTATCTCCTTGAAACTTGGCAGACTTCATACCCTCAGAAGGGGCTACCATTCCTGCTGTTTTCATCCGAATCTGCAAAAAAATGACAAAGTTATAGGTATTGTAGTGATGCCCCATTATAGTCTATGGCCAAATCTCCGAATCTGCACCAAACCTCTGAATCCGAAATCAGCCAAATCAAATCAGGACAGTGATTCAAATCACTGAATCGAATCAGTCCTTCCAAATCGGCCGAATTCGAATCCAAAGCGAATACTTGCTGCTTCGCACAGGCCTACTAAATATCTCTTTTCTGCACAAGTGACGTATGTGTGTGGGGGAGGGGGGCATGTGCCCCCCAGAGACTGGCCACCACCAAAGTTGCTGCCAGCTTCTGAGGGCAGTCGCCACCCCCCTCCCCACCCACTGTTGATGAGGCTGCTGGCAGCTGTGGGCGGTCCCCGCTTACTGCTTGCCACTCCCCAACCCCCTTGCTGCCAACAGTGCTGTGGCTGCCTATGGCTTTGCTGCCGACATCACTATGGCGGTCCCCACTCGCCGTCACCATGGCCCTGTCGCTGGCACTGCCACCACCCGTGGGTGGTCACTGTGCCCGCCCCCAGCCTCAGAAGGCACGTGTCGTTTATGCTTTTCTGTGTTTAAGAAAATCCATGAGCCATTTGCTCAAGGTGGTACACTCAAAGTGTAAAGACAAGCCAGCATCTTGGTATGGGACAGGATGTCTTTTTTTGTTTTAATTTAAATGGAAAAAACTCAACAAATGAGCCAGACTGATGCAGAAATCAAATTTTTTTTTTTTTTTTTTTAAAGTAAAAGAGGCCTCATTTTCTTCTTATTTGTGCAGATAGTAGAAAAAAAGCCTACCTAGCTGACAACATACCTTAAATTTAAGAGGTTATGACATATTAATCTGTTATTTTTTGTACTTAGACTTTCACAGCAGCCATATTTGCAACAATTCAGTGCAAAGAGGCAAACAGCCTCAGGCAGTCCGAATCTAAATTAGGTGCCATCAGCTTCAACTACAGCTGGGTAGTTTTAGACACTGAAAATGAAAAATAAAAAAGCTGTTCTTAAGATGACAACTTGGATAAATTCATTACCACATTCATGTTAGATAGTCTGTCAAAAAAGTGAACTTTCACAAAAAAGGGATTGGTGTATACCCACACATGCACAAAATATCATGAGAGCTCAACACAGATTCTGAACTTTCTGGTACATAAGCCCCAAACCAGGACTCTGACTTAAAGAATAAAAAAACCCAATAAACAAATGAGGATGACACTCATCTATCCTTCAACTGATAAGGGGTGGGGTGGTTTGGTTTAAATTTCAAGAGCTTTCTTGATACTTTCCAAGAAGAATAGGAAAATTACCTTAACATGCTGGCCAAGATTTCTACCTTCCAAAAAGGCTATTGTGAGCTACTGAGTATAAATAGCAAGTACTTAGTTGTCTCAGTCACTGCCTACAAATATTGTGCCTAAAACAGGGTTCAGCATCCTCAATTCCCACTGAGGTCAATGGGAGTTGAAAGCACTTAACTGCTCACAAGACTGAACCAGCTCAGAGCAAGTTCCATTAACTACATTCTATTCTTACCACAGACTATTTACAAGCCATAACAAATCCACTATAGTTGCTATGTCATTGACTGAAGACTTCGAAACTTTCTTCCTAGTCTAAATAGTCCTATCCAAGTTGAGATGAATGCTCTCCTAGAACCAGAACAATCTAACCACACCTGATAAAATACCAATCACATTTAAGTTATTCACTTCAGAACTACTTTGGTTCTGTACACAATGCAAAGTGTCATGCCCCGCCC
>NW_005842625.1:515014-528070 GCF_000455745.1 Alligator sinensis | reverse complement strand
CGCCCCCCCCAAGCCCAACCATACCACCCCCCAACCATCCAATTTCACAAGATTCTTGGTAGTATTAATCCCTTAAAAAGGGTGACACACAAGACGCCCATTAGATCACACAGGCCATTCTATTAATGTAGCATTGTTCCTTACAATGCGTATATAAATAAATACCAAAAGCATCAAGAAATACTTGTTAACAAGTTATTTCCTTCTAGGAGGTGGCAGTTGCTAGGAAAAGCATTAAAATGCTTACAGAAATATGCATACATCCCCTTTTAAGCAGGAAGTGTGCATTCTATTAAAATAGACTGCAGTTAAAATTGGTATTACCTTCACTGCCACTAGCGATGAAGTCTTCATTATGGCCTCCAAAACAAGAGTGAATTGTGTAAAAACCTTGTGTAACTCCTTGATACTTTCTCACTAAAACTCTGTCTTGCAAGTCCCATAAGTGAACTCCCTGTGGGCAGACAAAAGAACACATTGGAGATTTTATCAAAAAAGATGTCCATGACCTTGCTCTGAAGTATTCTAACCTCACAGTGTTTCAGTCATCTCAGGCAATGAAACTAGACCCAAAACAGTTCAGCTGAATAGCTATGTGCTAAAATAATACCTTAGTTTTTATTCTGTGGTGCCTTTCTTTCTAGAACCCTCAATTTATACTGTCGTTTCCAAAAATACTGAAATTTTGAAAAAAGTAAAAAAGCTGATGTGGAATACCAATGGTTCACAAATCATGTTGAGATACTGATGCACTGCTGGGAAGCCAAATACAGAAAACAGTTTATTATTTACCAATATATGTTTTGTAACTTACACAGTCAAAGGTATTTCTAAAATCACACTGGGTTTAAAGATTTCTTAAAAGGGGTATGGAGGAAAAAGAACCACCTTCCTTTTGGAAAACCGCAAAATTATGCACACCACAGAGCAAGTGTAAAATACTACTTTGTCCACTATTAGGAATGCTCAAGTTTCGCTCAAATATTTTCTAAACATGAAGTGTGATAAAAATAATGTTAGTTTGCATTTCCATTAACTCACCTGAGTTGCTACATTTAACAAAGCTAGACGGCCATTTTTTGAAATAGTAAATGACATAATAGGATGATCTTCTTGTACTCTGAAATTATATAACAAAACATCGTAAGCTTGTTAAAAAAAGATCTGCACTACCACACTTTGGACATTTCATCAGAAAGAATGGAAAACTGCAAAGCAGGGTTGCCAACTATCCATCAACACAAGGTTAAAAACTGTTTAAAAAATAAGCCATCCATAAAAAAAACCTTAAGCAACTGGGAGCTTGACTGAAGCTCTCTAGTTAGAAAGAAGCTGGAGCAAGTTTTGACACAGACAGCAGAGCAGCACCACCTGGTGCCTGAGCAGAAGCACAACATGGAGAAGGGAGCTCTGTCATAGTTTTGCAGCTCATGGGAGTCTCCATATCTCCCTCTCCCCCAATCCCAGCCAGGTGCTGCTGTATCCCATCACCTGCCTGTAACACTGCTAGGTCACAGGTAGGTAGACAGTTGTCCTTTGAATATCCATGCTGGGATGGTGGGGACTAGGAACCCCTGGTGTGGGGGCAAAACAGTATAAGACCATTGCTACAGTCAAGCAGGGTTGCCATTCCAAGCATTTTTTTTCTTTTACTGAAAAAAAATCTGTAAACATTTTACTGACAGCCAAACACTTATTATGGCTGGTGTTAAACTCCTAGGTCTGAACTTGGCCCTTGCCTGGAGCCTGCCAGAAGGGTTACATTTATATTTTGTAACTAGTGTCATTATTGACATATTTACAAGTTTGCAGATCATTAGTAAATAAAAGAAGTCTGTCTTGGGTTGGCAACCCTGCTACAATGACAAGTGCTTTCTACTGCATTACTTCCAATTACCATTTCACAAATAAAAGCCTATTATAGTTTTTGTACATGAAAGTGGATGGGCAAAAGAATCTATATTAAGTCCTCTGGTTCTATTTTAGTACTTGCAGAGGCTACAGGAAGTTGCATGTTGTAGGTCAAGAGTCTGTAATCAACAGTCAGATCCAGCCCACAAAGGAAATTTTATCTGGCCTGCTAACCATGCCATTAGTACATCCTGCCATTAGTAAATGTGTGAAAACATGCCACCTATTGACAGATTATCTAACTGCCCCCTGTGGCCTGCCTTAGGATCAAGTTGTATTAATTCAACCTGCTGTTAGTAAAAGGTTGCCGACTCATGCCAGAACAACCATTTACATATTATATCAACTGTTTGCTCAGTAGAGGGTTACACTATAACATCTGAGTTTGTCCTAGAATACTTACATGTTCCTGTCTGTAAGGTCCTCAAAATTATAACCTCGAATCCGCTGGTGTGTGTCTGATGCCAGAACAGTCTTCCCATCGCTCAAGCACCAGAGGCATTGCACTCTAACCCCTTCCCAAGAGTCAAGGAGATTACCATCTAAATCCTAATTATGAAAAAAATCATTGAGTCCTTAAAGTTACACTTCCAAAGAGTTGCACTGACAGCTTTTATTAACAATCATATAAAGAAAAAAAAATCCCAAACCCCCCCCCAAAAAACCACTTTTCCTGCATCACACAATACCTTGTGATCATGTAAATGAGTATTATTTTGTTTTTGATTAGAGCCAATAGATATTAGAGGGGCCTGAGAATCCTCTGTCCCGTTTCCTTTTAAAAGAAGTCTGATCCAACCACAATCCATGCTCTGGCTCATGCTCACCAGTAACTGTGAGAGCTCACTTCCCCAGAGAGGGATTGCTCCACTTCTCCCCACCAAACACCCCCCCACCCCCCCTCAAAATCAGTATTGCCAACCCAGTGACACAACCAATGAAAAGCCAGACCTAAAAGAAAGCTCTAGACTTCCATTTAACATGAACAATTATCCATAAAACTAACCTTCTTCCCCACCCCTCCCAAGAATATTTTACATTTTAGCATGAAAAGCTACGAAGATTAATTCTACAGAAAGCCAACTTCTGCTGCTTAAATAGATTACGTAGTCAGTAATCTCTCAGCTACAGTAAAACCTGGTTACTTTGTGGGGTTATGATTTCTAACCCCCTGTGAAAAAAAAAAAAAGGAGTTTATGAATTAACTTGGGTACACTGAACAAAGAGCAAACAGCTGTGCTGGACCACTGAGGCACTCTAGCTGACTGCTGCAGCTTTTGTTATTTCAAAAGGGAGCCACTTCTCTAATTAGTTAGATGAGATGACCAATAAGCTACAGCTGATCAGAGAAGCTGCATCCTTTGAAATGAGACAACAGCAAACAGCTAAATCTTTAATTTGACAACCTGCTGTGAACTAAGCAGGTCGCTAAACACATGAACAAAAAAAATACAGGTTCTACTTTATAAGTGAAAGACTATATAAAATGTTTTTTAGTATGATCCAGAATATTGTTCTCTCAGAGTAATCTCTCTGGGTTCATCAACAAAAATTTAAAAAGCTCTTAGTGTTAGCATGACATGTTATGCCATCTTCAAATTAGGAAGACCAAAAAAAAGATTCCACAGGTAACTTAATTCATCCTTCAGTATATGTATTTTTATACTACAAAGAAATAGACCTATTAACCTTGTTGTACTAGTTTTAGGCATATTTCACTATTTAAGATGCAACTACACAAGTCTTCTGAAGGGGACACAGATGGAACTTACACACTGGTAGAACTGCCCACGCTGTCCTCCTGTTACAAAGCGTTTCCCATCTGGATTCCAGGCCACACTTGTTAAACTGTCTTCATGGGACTGGCTCATCTTAGTCCTCAGCTCCCCGGTCTGGAGAATAAGCAAAGAAAAATTAAACCCCTGAACACAAGCATTCCCTCTCTCCCTAAAGATGCAAACATAAAATTAACAGATGTGCATGAAACATTAACCTAACATTCCTACAAGTATGAACATTTCCCTGCATCAATTTAATAAAAAGGTGAGAAAGGATTATAATATGAATGTCTAGTAGGAAGCAGTGAGACCATGGGGCTGGAACCACTCTGCTTTTCCTTCAAAATGAAAAAAACCTGTAAGCCATGTTCTCACTCTAGCAGTTGCAGTGAGTTCATCCTCAGGAGCACTCGGCCTTCATTCAGGGCTACTGCCAGGACACCAAGTGGTGTATTTAATAGATTGGAAGGGGATCTCTTACAAGTGGGGATGAAAAAAAAATATACAAATAAGTGGAGGAAAAGAAAGGGAGTGAAAGAAAAAGGGGAGACCTTTTTTGTTTTTACAGATCTTTAAGAATCTAACTGAAAACTGACTACCAATCTTACAAGAATTTATAATTTCCCATCCTGCTGAGTATAGCAGCTTAATGCATTCTTAGATTGTGAAGCAGTAAGTAAAGCAAGGCCAGGTAGGCATGTCAAACGTATCTGAATTCAATTTAGTAGTGTTTAAGTGATGCTGTAGTTGTAATGGTCCAGGAAATATGCAACAGGTGGTATTTCACTGAACCAGCTGCATGACTGGGGTAAGACCATTTTCTATAGCCAAGCTCTATTTTACAATCATATCTGCTCTAAACCCATCAACTAGGATACACACCTTAAGGATCTGGAACAGAGATTCCCTACAATTACAATACAACCACAAAACTGTAGCTGCTTAAA
Organism: Alligator sinensis; assembly: GCF_000455745.1. Taxonomy (NCBI): domain Eukaryota; kingdom Metazoa; phylum Chordata; order Crocodylia; family Alligatoridae; genus Alligator; species Alligator sinensis. The sequence goes on along the minus strand of NW_005842625.1, from coordinate 523,434 downwards.
TCAACAAAATCAGACTTGCATCCTGCTGACACCAACCCCAAGACAATAATAAAGGAGTCCCTCTGGCTCTCACCTATAGCTTGAATGCTTTAGATACATCATTAATGACCTCCAACCGCCTCCTAGAAAAGGATGACCAGCTTAAAGTAGTCATAGGAGACAAACCAGTCCTGGCTTATAGACAGTGCTCCCTCTCCCCAACCTCAGCCAGCATACTTAACTCCCAATCTCACTGAGGCCCCAGGCTTTGCAATACACCCAAATGCCTTCTGTGCCCCAACATCAATACAGACCACATCATCACTGGACCAAATAACACAGATAATGGCATCTGAGATTTGTTCACTTGTAACCTCAATGTCATATACACCATTCACCTGCTTAGTGACCCTCTGCTGTCTGTACTGGACAGAATGGCCAATCCCTATGAGACAGAATGAATAAATACCACTCAACCGCAGAAGTGATGCAAGTCTGTGGCAGGACACTTTAATCTCCCTGGACAATACATCGTTAGCTGTTCTCAGACAGCAAGTTTTAAAAACCCAATCTGAACTGGAAACTGTTTAACAGGAAATCATCCAAGGACTGGATTATGTTAAGTATGGTTTAAAACAGGGACTATGGATTCTTATTTCATTACCTGGTTTAGTTTGGTCAACTCCTCTTTTCCTATGGGTTTAAATGTTTGTTCGCTTGTCTCTTGCAACACTGCCTCCTTCCCCCTTCTCTCTCCTCCACCCCCAGTTTTTTGTATTCTTTTATAGCATGATGAAGTGAGCTTCAGCCCCATGAATGCTTATGCTATATACATCTACTCTGGCTGCTCTACAAGATGCAAATCTATTCTGCTTTCTACAGGACAGCCTCAAACAGATTTTGGGACGTCACGGTATCCTTCCTCAGGTCTCTGGGATAGAACGAGGCACAGCAGAGGTAAACAGTAGACAGAACAAGGTCTTGTTTAAAACTCATGTAAATAGAAATCAGGTAGTCAGACAACAGATGCAGCTAAAATCTGATACATGGAAAAGCAAGATCATTCAGAAGGTTCCTTATCATCTGGCAAATGAAGAGATTAGTATCAAGTAAACTATAATGGGCCAGGAAGTCATTGTCCATGTTAAATCCCTAGCTCTTAGTGTCTACTTGGCTAATGAACTGTAGCTTGTTCCCAAGCTCCTTTTAAATGTTTTTGTAAGTTTCCCTTGAGCACAAGAACTGTGAGGTCAGACAGGAAATGATTTGTGACATGTTCTCCTAGCTGTGTTTTAGTGCCTCTGTCATTTTTTGTCAGCATTCATTCTGCTGTGTAGTTTTTGCCTGATTTCACCCACAATTTCCACAAGGGACATTTGGTGCAAAAGAAGAGTAATACCCGAAAACTTGTCTAAGCGCTATTCCAACCACACAGCTGGTCCAATAAAAGATAAATCACCCACAAAAATCCTTGTTTCTTGAGATTCAATTAGTCATTGCCCAAGACAAATCCACCAGGTTACAGATATGGAACCTTGTATTCCCTTCAGTCCTCAGTGGATCTTACAGCAGCATCAGCTAAGGGACTTGCAAAGAATAAGGCTAGAATACAACAAGGTTTAACCCCCTGAATATTTACTCTATTCCAAGATGAGGGCCCCCCCCCATTGAACACAGGGAAAAAGCCTAGTTTTAGGTTTGACTACAGGCCCATGACAGGTGGCTACTGTACCTCTGGCACCAGGCTAGAGCCACAGATGCTTCTGTTGCTTGTCAAGGGATGGGGCAAGGGAAAGGGAAGGGCACAGGATGATCTGAATGAGTCACCCTGGCTTGGCCAGGTGGCAGAGATAGCAGTCACTCTAGCCCACAGCAGTGGAAAAAGAGCATGGCAAAACCATGCAGCAGCAAGGGAGATAAGAGCCAGACATGGAGCTGCAGTAACTGGGCCAGAGCCAGAGATGCCACACAAGGCAAGTGGCACTGGTGGGGTGGGTGAAGGGCAGGGGGACAGGTGGTAGGCAAGGAGTGAGGCTCTGGCCACCTGCCTCCTTGCTGCTGCTTTCCCCATCACAGCAGTGGGAGGGATGAATTTTAAAACGACCCTGGAAAAATTAGATTCTACACGTTCTAATTTTATAAAATTTTTTGCCATGTATAGAATCTAAATTATTCAGGAGTTATTTTAAGTTAAAAAGTAGTCTTGGATTCAGGCAAAGACAGTAATTAATACAAGAATTCTACAGATATAAAAAGCAATGACAATCTGCTCTATTTTAGGCCACTTCTGTCATTTGTTTCTCTCTCTCTTTCAGAGACCATTCAGTTTTGTTCTCCCCTCCACTACTATAACTCTATCTGAAGGCCTTTACTCTCATCCCCTTATCCTAGTTTCCAAAATATCAAGAGTAGAATACATAAATACTGACACTGCAGTACATTCACTGGTCTTAAGAACTGGTACTCCAGTAGGATTTAAACAAGAACATATCAAAAACAATGACATGGAAGGCTATTTGTAGACTCCATGCAGGCCATTTAGATATAAAAGGCTAGGTCTACAGTCACATTGGTTAGAAACATATGATTTAGTCCATACCCAATGCCTGACACTTCCAAACCTACCATATTTACTTGCATATCACACACCTTTGCTCCCCACTCACCTCTTCCCCCTCACCACCACCACCCCACCACCCCAAAAAAAAAGAAAGAAAGAAAGAAACCAGCCTTCTAGAATTGGGATCTTAAGCAAGGAAGCTCAATTTTCTTTACTGGAATAGAAGCATGGAGATGTTTTTCCCTAATAGCTGCCCAAATGGCTCCTGCTTCTTTCTGGTCCAACAAGCACAAGGGGTGCAGTCCAGCATTAACCCTCTCTCAGCTAAGGAATTTGCAGTAGCTACTGGTTGAGCACTACAGCTTGTTTGAAGCAACAAACGTGCTGGCTCAGGTCAAGTGAGCTGTTACATGCTGTCCGCAACATCTTGATGAGGCTTCTTGTGTGGAAACATTTATTTATAGAAATTTATATAAAGAACTATTTACTCCAAAGTAGTAACAGTCTTGCTACTGCTCTTACAAGGTTCCGAGGCAGGGGTAGGTAATTATTTGGGCCCGAGGGCCACATAGGGAGTTTTGGTGAGCTGTCATGGGCCAAGTCAGCCCCTGCTCCCAACCGCAACAGCTCAGCAAAACTCCCTAAATTGAGGTCCACACCTCTCTCCTCTCCTCCCCCCCACAGTGCTGCAGCAAGCTCCAATCTCCACCCCACCCCAGAACATGCTGGCTGCATCTGCAGCTTACACCAGCACCTGGCTGGCATGCAGGAAGCAGTCCTGGGCAGGTACTTGTCTCAGCTGTGGATGCAACAGGCAGATTCCAGGTGGGGATCAGGGCATCAACCCAGGTGCACAGCTGATGTCGCCGCTTCAGCACTGGGCAGAAATACCTCTGTCTGTCCAGCACCATACAGTGGCTGGAGCCACCAGCTGCCTGCGGGCTGGATCTCAACAGTTTGTGGCCACCCACCCGTGGACCAGATGCAATCAGTTGGCAGGTGGCCCGTGGGCTGTATTCTTGCCCGCCTCAGTTCTGGGGCCTAGCTTTGTTGCTGTCCTGGCACACCAGAAAGGTCTGGGTGTGGCTGCAAGAACATCTTCCAGCATGCTATGCTTCCTGGATACTTTAATCACCAGGGATCTGGGTTTTCTGTTCCCTATGGAAAGACGGAGACAACAACGGATTTCCCACTTTTAAATCAGAACACCCCCCCCACAATTTTACCTTTTAGCAGAGAAACAGTGGATTTCCCTCTTTTGCAGAGAGCTCTGCAGGCTGGCTGAGTTCCAGCCTGCAAGAGCTAATTGCAAAAAGGGTGGGAAACCCTGCCCAGATGGGGAGGGAGAAGGGGAAAAGGCAGGGCCTGAGGCTCTTGCCTCAGGCTCCCAGAAGAAAAGCGAGCCTGATCCAAAGTGAGTAAGTGGGGCACTGGCAGGGCTGGGGGAAGCCGCTTTGAGGGGTGCAGCCCTGAGCTGTTGCCTTCACTGCAGCCCTGCGTGCAGGAAGCACAATTGCCAGGGCAGTGCAGACAAGTAGTAGTGGGGAGATCCCCATGTAGCTCCACTACTGCTTGCTGTGCTGTCGTGCCCACCAGGCTGGGGAGGCCCCAGGGGAGAGAAGCAGGGCAGCAGGGAGCACAGAGAAGCTGCTCACTGCTGTTTTCTACTACCCTGCTTTTCTCCCTTGGGGCCCCCACAGCCTGGTGGGTGCGACCTGGCGTGGCAGGCAGCAGTGGAGCCACACGTGGATCTCCCCACCACTGCTCACCCTGTGCTGCCCTGGCGATGCGCCTCCTGGGCATGGAGCTGCAATGAGGGCAGCAGCGTGAGGCTGCGCCCCTCAAAGCAGTGGCATGCGCAGGAGGTGTGCAATATGATATCAATTCGAATGTTTTGTATTACGTTATTTGAAATGTTGTATTACCCTTTTGCGAGGCCTCTGTTTGGGGTCGTTTTGAGTCTTTTGTTATAGTCTGGTTATTTTAATAAAACGTTTAAAAAAAAAAAGAGTCACCAGGGCAGCAGGTGGGGAGTAGTGGCGAGGGGATCCCCACATGGCTACTCTACTCCCTGCCGTGCTGGGTCATGCCTGCAGAGGCCCTGGGAGAGTGAAACAGGGCATGAGCCTGAGCCCACAGCCAGCGCCTGTCCCTGGTACAAATCTGGGAGTGTGCGCAGTGGCCAGAAGCTGCCCCCACCCCCCCCCAAGCCCACAGCAAGGGGGTGGGGTTGCGGTGCACGTGCACAGGTGCAGCCTGTGATGGCCCTTTTATTTTTATGACATATTTGGGGGGGGTTTTAGCAGACCATGAGAGATTTTTTAAATCAGGGAAAACCAGGATCCCTGTTTATCACTCAGGCAAGTCGCCCATGACCATGGAAGAATCTTTCCCCCCTTACTTTCCAAAAACAAGGCATGCATCTTACTTGTCTTGCATGATTTACACCACTAACACTTCAAATCAGTCTTTGAAATGTCTCAGATAGTTATCAAAAGCATCTCCCTCTTTGACCACACAAAAGATATTCAGCACGGGTCAGAGACCGCAACAATAGTCTCCCATACCTCAAAACAAAACCAGGCAGAGTAAACAAGAGTACTGTTTTTGGGGGTTTTTTTTTTGCTTTTACTACATAAACCCCATAATCTCACTGGAACATTACAAGTAATTCTGATTAACAGGGCAGTAAAAGTAGTAAACCTTTTATTCCCTGCCTGCCAGGACTGATATCACTCCTGCAAACTGACAAAGTATTTTTGCTGCAACTACATCTTTGTTAAATAGTCCAGTTCCTCAAGAACTACATATTGCAGAATCCATATGCACACTCCAACATGAATACTAAGAGTAGTAAAGAGAATGAATGTAATTTTTCAAGGGGAGGTGGGGAAGAAGGGAGAAAAACCAAAACAGATAAACAAAAGAAACCACATCACACTCCAATAAGGAGGCGATACAAATATACAGAGCTAGAGGAATTTATTCCCCAGTAGTTTTCAAACCAGATGCTGTTGAAATGTATGATACCATAACTTCTCTTGGACACAGATCGCCATTTGCAGCAGTAAGCTTGGTAAAAAGAGCAAAGTAAAAAGGAACATGATTTGTGTACAAGCTAAGATTTTCCACATTTGTTTAGTTCCTTTCATACTTAGCATAAGCACCTTACAAAAAAAAATAAATAAAAAAAAATTAAAAAAAAATCTATATTTGGTTAATATCACTCATTTATCCGTCCATTTTCAGGCTATTTACTAAAATTTATTTAGTAAAATAAATCCAGTTGTTTCATATTCACATATAAAGAACAAATCTGCTCATTGTCTCAGAATTATTATGCATAACAAAAAGATTGCTTAAAATATGAAGTCTTTTATTGGTTATTCATCATTACTTACTTGTACATTCCAGAGCCAAAGCTCAGAGCAGTCGTCTGGGCCACAGGCAACAAGGTAGTTGTCATCTGGACTCCAAGCAATGTAAGAAACACCATACGCATGGCCTTCTAATGTCTTAAGTAGTTTTAGCTGGTGTGTATCCTGAAACAGCATATCAACTAAAACACTTACAATCAACATTTACCACAATGATTTGAACAAATGTTAAAAACAACTCAGGGTAAATCCTGCTGGCTTTATACAGAAAAGACATATTTGGTCCAGGCTTCAAGGTCTGACCCTTTAAGAGGGCAAACCACATTTTTAAAAGAAAAATAAGCTTAACAGTTCTGATTTTTAAATCAGCACTTATTATACTGCTAAATCCATCCTTAAGGCAGGGGGGTAGGGGGAATCTCACATGAAGAAAAGGATCAGCAAAATCTTCTTCAAGAACTTTTAAGTCCTCGAGTAAAACACTTACACTAAGTTCAACACTGCAGGACTTATCTTCACAATTTTTTGTGAAAAATAAAATAAAATCTTAATTACATGCTGAAGCACACAGTAAAACTCGTTTGAAGAAAAGGACCAGTAAATCTCCCTGAAGAATACCGTTTTATTTTTCCATTGCTTTGCATGTGAAACTCAACCGTTAAGAATTCAACACAATGAAAGGGCAGATTGCTGCCCATAAAGCAGACTATAGTTTATACAATAAATTTCTGCAATTTTTTGCAGAGTGACATTAGAACCAGTCTTTAAAGTCTAATCAAGCAAGCAAGCAAGCAAGCAAGCATTGCTCTACACGTTGCAACACGGAGCAAGTTGCCTTGCTGAGGGCCCCAACGTGAATACAAGACCAAGACTAGAATTTTAGGTTTCCTGGCTTTTACTCCCACAATACCCATGTCAACTGCAATTCAACTGAGTTCTGAAGGACACAGTCAAATTACTACTACAAAAAAAAAAATCATGTTTTTCTTCAGTTTTTTTTTTTAGTTACTTGAAATACAGTAGAAAGGAAAAAAAAGATACAGTAGAGGCCTGGTTGACACTATGAAGAAAACGAAGTCTCATGTGGAACAAACCAAAGATGCAAGGCAGCAAATCTTATGAGAAGGAGCAAGGAACACTCTTGAAGATGGATACAAGAGGATAAAAAGATGTAGAAGTTAAAAGAAAGCTCTTCAAAAGGAATGAAGACCAGATGCAGTCTGGGCAGACTCTAGAAGCAAGATAGGTAAGAGGAACGGAGGAGCATGCACTGTCCTCTTTGTCCTTGCTTCCAACATGTGCTGTATGGATACCAGCTACTAGAACAAAGCCTCCAAGCTCAAGTACAAAGAGGCACATGTACACCAACAGTGACAATGTATATGTGAATAACACTTGATGGAGAATTAAGTCTTTAAAATATTTCTCATCTGTTTCTAACACTAGTTTGTCTACACCATTAGATATGGATGGACATTTGATCCAAATAATTCAGTAATCTCTCTGTATTATTGATCATACTGATCTCAAGCCTTCTAAATCTGTCTCAAGTAGAACAAGTCACATTAAGGATGAATTATACAGTAATTGCAACTATATTAACAACTGGTCCAGCAGAGTGCTACTGGAACTTTATTCTCCAAGGTTTTATTACCTTATTTCCGTATTTCAGATGAAACCTCTGTCAAAAAGCGTCAGTTTATTGAAACAACACAAAAACCCCACTTGTATTTGGCAAGATCCCTACAGCTCAAGACAGAATTTCTCCCATCACAAAACAGCTAACAGCCCAGCAATTATAGCACTCACTCAGAAAGCAAGAGGCTATGTTTAAGACCCTGCTATGTCTACTGCATAAGAAGAACTTGAATTTCATTTTCCACATGAGTACCATGAACTGCTGCGTTATTAAACTGCTTTCTCTGGTCCAATTTAATAAGTTTCAACAAAGCAAGCCAGCTGTACCAGGGGATGGAGTGATTCTTGCCCAGCACACACACACGCCAACATACATTTAACATAAAACATGCACACTTACTGGATCAACCTGCCATATAATAACAGTGGTGTCCTTTGATCCTGTTGCTAGTTTAGTGCCATCATTGGAGAATTTACAGAACCATACTTCATTACAATGCTCTGTAAGTATCTGCTGTGTGTAACATGGAAACTGTTTCCTGAAAAACAGAAGAAGAAAACAGTTTAACACAACCCAAGAAGTAATTTGAAATATTAATACACTTTATATATGGTAAATATTTTTTCAAGCAACACTCTCAAACCATTATAATTGAGACTGCTTACCAAACACCCAGTAAACCCATACAGTTTGTGGTGATATTGTTATTATATACTCAATAAGGACACAAGACTGTTTGGGTTTACTTTTGTATGCATTTTTTTTTTTTTAAACAGAAAACATCTATAGAAGCAAGTTACTCATACTCCCTTCTTATCCCTTCCCCTTTTTGGGTCAATTTTGTTGGCTAAAATTGTCATCTCAG
>NW_005842625.1:496479-515004 GCF_000455745.1 Alligator sinensis | reverse complement strand
CTGCATCTTCCTTTAAATTTTGTAGAGCACAGTGAACTCTGAAGCCTCAGTTTGACTGAAGCCCTTTAAGTCCTAGGGTAAAACATATTTGACCAATTTCCACACTGCAGGACTTGTCTTCACTTTAACAATTCTTTGAAAAAATGATCTTGATTACATGCTGAAGCACACCATAAACTTAGCATCCAATACAGGATCATTTTTCAAGGAAACTATAATGAAAGTCTATTAGCTCACAGGTCAATTTAAGTTTTATTTAGTGTTCAGAACAGCGGTAGTTTCCAGAGTAATATCTTCTAGGTCTGTGGGGGAGAGTAATATATAGTTTCCAGAGTAATATATCCTACATCTGAGGGGGAGAGGGACAACAACCCAACTGTTTTGAGGTCTCATTACTAAGAGTCCATTCTGCACAAATATACACTGAAAAAGTATTAATTCTTAGGAACTATAATTATGGCAATAGATGGATAAAAGGATGCTACACTGTAGAATGTTAGGCTTAACTATATATTAATTGGAAAAAGACTCCATAACTTCCAGTCACTACTCTATTGTGAATTTAGAGTAAACCATTTCAAACAGAAATTAGTCTACATTTTCTGTTACATATTAAGTAAATCCTATAGTTAACTTAGTAAGTTTACACAAAAACTAAGCTATGTTATATTTAAAGGTTATCTGCAAGAAGCAAGTTAATTTTTTCTCCGCTCAAAAAAACAACAACAAAAAAAGCATTACTTGAGATCAGTTTTTATACATATTTACCCTACTAAACAGTCGAGTTTGCTAAACACTGAAGACACATTAGGTTATTTCAACCCAAAACAGCTTACATGTATTAGCCTAACTGTAAAGTGCTTGGGGTAAGGCCAGGCTTTATTTATTTGTACAATGCCTACACAAGGGGGTGCTAAGCTCATTATTTAGGCCAGGCTCTCCAATTTCTAAGCTCCCAGGGGCCACAGCAACAGGGGCTGTATGCCATGTGGGCCACACCAGGTGAGCCATAGGCCACTGGGCTTCATGCTGTTCTACAAGCCTGCACAGACAACCCCCACCACTGCCCTGTATGGGTGCAATCTCAAGCATGCCTGATTCCCTCCTCCTCCAACACCACATGTGGCTGGGGCTCACACAACTCCCTGCATGGCAGCACACTGCCTCACTACCCAGAGACTTAACTCCGGTAGCTGAGCAGCCCAGACTTAGGGATCAAGTGCTACCTCAATACAATCACTCATACAATTTATTTGGTTATAAAAGACTTAGTTAAAAATTTAAATTACACTGAAAAGAAAATTCAAGGCACCAGTTACAGTCACAAACAAGAAACTCTCCTACTTTATTCAGGACTTGGTTAAGTACAAGTTTCGGAAGTAAGTAGAATCAGCAACAAAAAGCCCTAATAAACAACGTTTATTATGCTAAGGGTACATGAATCCTGCAAGATACTCTCTGCTTTCTTTAAAGTTGAATGCTCCTAGCATTACTCTATACAGAACAAACTGTACTCCAAGATTCAGAGAATCACAAGGCTGATCTGCACTCCTACAGCTAGTTATAATTGGAGAGTCAGAAACAACCCCTTCATACATGCAGAGGTTCTACATTATTTGATTTCCCTCCTCCCCCCAGTACTGGTGATCTTTAGACTACGCAAGTTAGTGACACTGGTTCTAAAGAAAAAAAAAAAAAGATCTTGTTTTATGCATAATTCAGTGCTATTAACAATGCTTTAATACTAGTGTGCCAGGTCTAATACTATACTTCAAATTTGAAGTAGTTGGATTTTTTTTAAGTAACTTAAAAAAAACCCCCATAAACATTTAGCATAAAGATATATAAAAATGTGATTAAAAACAATGCCATGGTTAAGCCAAAAAGGGTGTCAGGAAACAAAAGTGTGTTGCTCAGACATTATTTACAGTAGGAGTTGCATTAACTGGCACTGAACTAGAATGAGGGAGTCCATTAACATGAAATTCACTTGCATCAGATCCTTCAGTCGCAAAAGAGAATTGCATCCTCTACTCAAATGAATGACAATGTAATTCATATATACAGCAAGACTTAAATAACCATTCAACTGAGCAATAAATTGGTTGCTTTAAAAACTTGATACTATGAGGTGGTCTGAAGACAAGAAGTTGCTTAATGAAGTTGGCTGCTTGAAGAGGTTTCATTTTATTGAAAATGACAGTTGCTCAAACAAATTCCTGCAAAATGCACACAACTAGGTTGTTTCATTCATGGCAGCATATTTAGCCAGTCTGTCAATGCAATGCTTCATTTCCACTCTCTCAACAATCTGGCTCATCAGTATATTTTCATATATTTAGAATTAAAATTTAGTCCTCTAGGATCAAAGCCCCATTTTGAAATTAAGAAAAACAAACTGAATTTATCCCCACTGTTTATGATGAAAGTACTGCAGTGGGGAGGAGTGGCAGAACTGTTTAGACACTGACAGGGTTAGAGCTGTTGAACTAACCAGTATCGTTAAGAAGCAGTATTCACTTCCTCCCCCCAGAAAGTAAACTCTTCAGCATAAACAGCCCTATGAGCCATAGAGTAAAGTGAACATCCATAAGAAGAGGGAAGAATAAGTTGTTTCCACTTTCATGTTCTCAAGGTAGAAAAAAAAAAAAAAGAAAGAAAGAAAGAGTTAGAAATGGACTTTAAACAAGACACACTCTTAAATGGTCCCTCCCCCACCCCCATTTTACTTTTTTCATTATGTTATTCATTATTCATAACTGGCCCAGACACAGTAATGTGGCAAGCCTCACCTTCACTCCAAGCACTTTCCCCCTTCATGCCCTTCTCCAAACATCCCCCCACCCCACCATGCCTCCCCTTGAGAAGCAGAAGTGATTTAGTCTAACTCAGCAATATACCTATTAGTGTGAGACAAGCATGCTTGAGCACAATATTGCCAACACAGATTAGTCCCTGACTCAAAAGGTGTGAAAGTTTTAAGTGGTCTATCATTCTTAATATAATGCAAGTGATATCATGGATGTCTTTTTAAGCTATTACAGTATTATTATTTCTATCTGTTTGTTTATGCATACTTAGAAGCCTAAACATAAATAATAATAATAATAATAATAGTAATAATAATAATAATAATAATAATCCAAAATTTGGCTTCCACTGTCTTTAACTCACCTCATTATGCCCAAGCATTGCAGCATGTACGGCGCATCACATATTGATCTCAGACCCCTGCAATAGGTAGGTACAATAGGTTGAGTTGAGGACAGAGTGGAAGCCTTCATCTTGAATGTTTTGTGGGGTTATAGACTGTATTTCATTTTTTATTCACCCAATTTACATGCTTGAACATGGGCAATACAAAATTTAGGGGAAAAAAGTAAAAGAGGAGGTGAGCAGGTATTTACATGCGGGTGATATTTAGACAAGCATGGGCAAAGTAACAGTCTCCTTTAATGTCTGATCAGAACTGAATGTAATTTGAAATGTGTCTGCATGTTTTAGTTAACTACATCTCAGAGAATGGCAAGTCAATTTTATTGCACCCTGCCAACTACATCATTAACATACACTTGGGGACTGGCGGTATTAAAAGCTAATATGCTACCCAATTCACCACTGGCCTAACTCTAAGAATTTATTCTGAAGGAAAGTACAAAGGCCCCAGTTCCCCTCTCACTGAAAACCCTCATCACCAATTCCTTCTAGAAATCAAGTGAACCAAGATGGCATTGTAGCAATCAAAAGTAGCAAGACTACAAATTATACAAAAAGTTAGAGCTAAAACAATTACTTTGATGTGTTGTTAAATTAATAACCTTACACTAAGTTGTCAGATGGCTGCTGTAACAGAATACTATGGAGATAACTATTTTCCAAAGACAGAGTACAAATCCTAAAGATCCAGGTTTTCAAAGAAACTTGATTTAAGAGCAAAATTACAGGGCGATATCAAAGATGTTCTAGCAGTAGCAAGCTACTGTGGCCATTTACATGAAGAAAACCTTCACTAGAGACAGATAACTGAAATGAACCGCTATTTAAAAAAGTAGTGTAAAATTCACTCCCAATTTTGCAGTGCTACTTTAGCAGGCTACAACTTGTGGCTGTCATTCCTTAAGTTATATCTTGCAGACATTTACAAGTTTTGTCTTTCCATTCAAGCAGCTTCTCTTAGATCACTGACGAGCTCTGGTTGGCTGAAGTTCAAACACCACCGTTACTTAGTCCATTAAAAATTCCATCCCTGCCCTCCCTCCACAACAAAAACCCATAAGTTTGTGCACATTGAAATAAAATGGAAGTTAGAGCCAGACAACCCTTATAAATTTCAGAGTTTTAAAACATTTGCATGTGCTCAGCCTTATTTAGTTTGCTTGACACATTTGCAGCTAGACCTAGAGAGTAAAACACATTCTGTTTTCCTATTTAACTTCAACATTAAAAAAACCCAACATTCATTATAAGCTAAATCAGGAGCATAGCTTTGACGGGTAAATTTTAAATTCCCTAGCACACAAAAGATTAAAGAGAGAGTAGGTATGTAAAATAGTAGCAACTGTTCTTAAAAAGTGACAAAGTATCACTTAAACTCATCCTCAGACATTAGAATTAGGAAATTCTTGCCTTAACCTAGAAGGGTGTATTATCTTCATAAGCACCCCATCTTACTAAAAGTTTTCAATATTACCCATAATGGAAATGAGAGTTAGAGCGCTAGCTATCAAGAAACATTTTGATACATATTCTCCAGTTTCTTTGTACAGTCATTAACAGGGACTGGCTTTTCCTAGACAACTTCAGCATGTTCCATTTCAAAACAGGACTAAGACACCTATAGTTCAAAAGGAACAAAGATTGCTCATGTGGACATCTCTTTAAAAAAAATAGATATTGCTACCCAGATTGAAAAAAAGTGGAAAGATTCTCTTACCTACTACAAACGTGGTCTATAAGCAATGAGACAGAATCTAGATTATTATCTAGTTTGGTATTGTGATATAGGCACCGGTCCCGTTGTAGCTCCACAGCTTGACGTAATAGATTCTGTAAACGCCTTGGAGGAAGCATCACTGAAGGTGGTAGGTATGCTTTAAAATAAATAAAACACTATAATAAAATATCTGTGTATAGACATGCATTTTATACTTTTGAGTGCTTTGGGAAAAGCTCTTTGTAAAAATTTCTGATTCTTGGTAGATTTAAAAAAAAAAAAAAAAAATCCATCCTAGTGCTGAAATCTGTTAGTTAAATCCTCCATTGTACAGGTATAAAGTCAATATACAAGTAAGAATTCCATGTATATAGTAAGTGATCATTATACACCGATGTTAAACTAAAAAAATCTCAGTTGCAAAAGCCCACTCAGTCATACTGTGCTTTTTTTTTTTTTGTATTCCCTATTAACAGAAGACATTTTAAACAGTACTGTAGGACTATTAATCAAAACGTTGAGTGCATCACGTAATATGACAGGCCCATGGAAATTGAGAAGTAACTCAAATCCCAAGACAGAAAAATCCCTGAGCTAGTATCAAGAACAGTGTAAGACACTCATGTTGGTAACATGGAAACAGTAAATTAACACCCAAAGCAGACAATGAAAGCAATGTATACCCTTTCCATATACTGCAGAGATATGGAACTGGGAAAAACAAAAGCTGCCATTACAAACAACAAAATCTTAGTAAATTCGACCAATGGCATACCAGAATTACTAGCAAGTGTAGCTCCCTTAGAAATTAACCCTGTTTAAGTTGGTGTACTTGATTTAGAAAGATCTGTATAAACAGAGAATACTAAAAGATATCTTACTCTGAAGCTTGTCCAGAAGTTTAGATCTGGAAGCTGTTCCCTTCCCTTCCCATTCTGCTTTTGCACGTAGGTCTTCTGCATGACTGCACATCAAGTACCTGTTAAAATATAAAAGATGAACACAGATTATGATCTAAACCTTTCAGAATTAGTTATCACTTATAACATGGTGCATATGGCAATGTTCCTGCTTACAAGGATTTTTTTCTGGAAAGTGTGGGAAGAGGGAGGGTTCTCTCAGCAGACAGCTTGTGAATCAAAGCTTCCCCCCGCACCTGCTTACTAGAGCCAGAGTGCGTTCATCTTCAGAACACAGCAAAACACCACTCACCCAAGCCACAACCAAGCAAAAGCTTGACTAAATGAAGGAGTCAAAGGATGAACTGCGGCAAATAAACAGGGATAAGAACTGAGGCCTTCTGTAAACTTCCCTACTCTCCACCCCCAGAAGACTAACTCAAAGGCTTCAATATAAAAATCCCAATTCAATCATTTAAAAGTTTACAGTGATTTGAAATATTTGGAATAAGCACCAAGAATACCTACATGGCAACAAGTACTATTTAAACAGATCTAAATGAGTTTGAGAGGTATTTGCAGCTGCATCACAACAATGTTTTAAAACAGTATTTTCCACTAATAGTTTTGTTAGCTATTACTACTCCATGAACACTAGAAGTTGGTCCCTGGGGTAATGAAGAGACAACAAATGAATACGTTTTATTGTTGGACTCTGAGGCATGGCTAAGAACCATTTGCTCCAAAAAAAAAAAAAAAAAAAATTCCCTTTAATCATGTTCCTTACTAAAAGGCTATGAGAGAGGCCAGATACCATAAAAAATAATAAAGAAATTGAGAGATTTTGGTGGAAATGGCCTTTGCAGTAGATAAAAACAGAGGCCACTGTGTACATGCCTGACTTCTCCACAGAGAAAATCTGGGGACTTAGTTACTCCTGTAGAAGAGGGGGTGAATACACCCTTAAAAAAGAAGAAATTTGGAGGCATAACAGTTTGGGTTCCTAGTCTATAAAAATAGCTGTGAATGCTTGGCTTAGATAAAAGAAATGCACATCAGGATACAACAGAAATACACATATAATCTTCCCCTGATCATTTCAACCTGTTACCTATACCAGAGTTTGGAAACCTATGGCTTGTAGGCCAGATCCATCCTGCAGAACCATTTGATCCAGGCTACAGATGTGGACTTGTGGCATGTACTCTCCCCATGCCACTGCAAGGCCCAGCACTGCTGGTAGGCAGGTCCTGGTGCCTGCTGACCAGCCTCTGACTTGGGGTAGATCATTCTGATCTGCAGCAAAAAAGGCTGCCTACCTCTGCTCTATGCTGTTGGCTTCTGAGCTAAAACAGATCGTGAAGTGTTAGCATGAATGAATGAGAAGAGGCAAAAAAAAACTACGGAGTTTTTCCATTGATTTTGAAAGAGAATGGGACTGGCCCAAAGAGAAAATAAGTTATTTCACTTTGACGCAGCTACAATAAATGCACTTTGAAAATTACTAAAATAAAACATGTAAAAATACTGACCAGATTGTTTTGCCCTAGTTATAACATCCCTCAAGAAACTCCATACAAACTAGCTGTCCAAGTCTGAACAACACCCTTACCCACTGAGGACATGAATGCGCTCGGTATTATATTTCAGTGGAGTCAGTTCACATCGTAGAACTTGAAGAGCCTCCAGGACCTTGCCATCCTCCAGGTATTCCAGGTACTTCTGCTGCAGCAGCAAAAACTTCATCCTCTGACATGACAGAAAGCAGCAGTCAGAGGAAAAAGGTTGACTGAAGTTTCAGAAAACGTTTGCGCCTAAACAGAACAGTAGAAACCATTCTACTATGCCCTTCAGATACATAACTATACGTAATGTTTCACTACTTTAAAACAGAGATTCTTTTGGCTGGTCTTCCCATAAAACTGTGGTAGTTATATTAGAAGCTGTCTACAAGTTCCTCTTTCCCATTTGGTGGAGCTTCAAGTACCTTCTACATCACTCCTCACCCTACTACCCACTTTAGTCACCACCCCATAGAGGAGGTTTAGATGGGACTTGATCAGTTCCATGTTCACTTCAGAAAAACCTATACCCTCTCCACGTATGGTGAGTAATAAAGAAAATTAGCCAGCAGGTCAAGTCAACATGTAGTTGTACAGTTTGTATGGGAGCTCACTAAGGAGTTACCGAAATGGCTGTGTAAGATGCCATAGCAACAGATCACATTCTGGAACTTGGAAAAACAAGATAGCAGACAAGTAAAAGTACTTGAACTTTTATATTAAACCCTGCCACTTTTTTCCCCAAGGATCACAGAAAGTGATTGCTTCCCACAGAGTTCACCTGACCTATGTTCAAATCACTCTATTAAAGTTCTATTGTGAACTTCACAAACTTCTTCACAACCAGCTTTTCATCAATAGCCGATTCTACCTTTATTAAAAAGCAGGCATTCAATGTGGCATTAAAAACCTGCAACCCTGGAAATTTCTAAGTATGCTCATCTTTAAAATGAAAGTAAAACAGTTTGGTTGCTTCCAGATAGAGTTACTTGGTGTTTGATTTTTTATTAATTTAATTTGCATGACTTCATTAATTTCAGGGCCTACTGCCATGAGAAGAGACATTCCCAGCCTGCAATTAATGGGTTAAGGCAAAAATCTGTTTTTAAGAAAAAGTGCAATTTGCTAGTTTCTTTCTGGGAGTGACAAAGAATAATGCTGCACATGACTGAACTTAAGCACGATTCATTATCTTATCCCCTTCCTAGCCCCCGTGAGATGAGCAGATCCCAAAGACTGTCAGATCCAAAGTGTAAATATTTGGTCAAATATTTACGTACTCATTACTACTACAAAGCTAGTTCATTACTAATACCTTGTGCAGTTCTAAACTAGGTATTACCATCTTAGAGTCACGGTATCAGAGAAGCAAACAAAATATTTATGATGTTAACATCTTATATATTTACACTTACCAAGGTTTACTGCATACTGCTATTTTACCTCAACTAGTGAACCTATATTGCTCCATTTGGACAAATCCATGTTTGTTTATTGTGCAGTAACTCAGTGCTACAGTTTTAACTTCTACTGGAATGCAGAAACAAGAACTTAATTGAGAAAAAAAACTGATACGCGTTTCTAGTAATTTAGAAAAAAAATAAGCTTAAGCTATTTGATAACATCACCTTTACATTTTAAAACAATTACAAGCCATATTTTAAAAAAGCAACCTCTTTCAAATTCTCATCTTCTATTCACACTGTCATCATTACAGTGTGGACAAAGATGGTATATACCAAGTCAGTCATTGTATAAAATTCCTTCCTATATTTTGATTCGATTAAAGTGAGACGGAACTCTTTCAAAGAGTTCAACTGACAAGATCCCAGATCACATTTTCCCTGAATTATTTTAATACTTTCTTTCCTTCAGGAGAAAAGTACTGCAGAATGCTGCTGAGGATTCCAATTCTCACTTGTATTTTATACAGAATTGTTTTTATTATACTGTTACCGTATCTTACACTGCACGCTAACTTTTACATCCATCTCTCCTCCTTGCTTTTTTTATGAAGTTATGGTTCTAGAAATACCACTCTCAGCGAAGGAGAAAGGCCAAAAGAGCAACTTTCTGCAGTGCCAGTATCAGCTATTGTGTAGCCATAACTCTGCCTACACCAGTAGAACTGACCATTCAACCCAGATATTTTGCATAGCAATCAAGTGACTGTGCTGTTGCCAAACCAGCTACAGAGAGCATGCTTCTCTTCTGAAAGTCATTAACTTCACAGGTAGCCTGGGCAAGTCCTTTTCCATACCATTCAAATGATGCAACATGAGATTTCACACATTACAGACACTGTTCAAATACTACATGCTAAAAAAAAACATCTGATTAATAAGCATAATGGCAAGCTGGAAAGGAGATTCTGAATAGAATTGTAAGTAATATCCATTTTAAAACCTAGATAACATTTTACCTACATTTAAGTTGCTGCTTTCCTGTTGCTAGCTTAGAAGTGTATTTTTGACCGTAACACAGGCACTTTGCCTGAAAACTCATATAACATTTCTCCCGGGTATACAGTTGGTCCAACAAAAGATTAACAACAACAAAACCCTTGTTTTTCATACTTGTTTAGAGAACCCTTAAAGCCAATACACTACAGGATAAATTTAAGAATGTTCAAATAAGGAGAAATTAAGGGTGGAGAACCTCAGAGATCGCCAGAACCATTCTCGCTACAACGTTAAAAAAAAGTTCTTAACTTATAATAGAAAAAAATTCAGCCCTCCCCATGCTTCCATCAACTTTTCTGGAACTACTACTTGTCTGATAAGGGTCTCTTCATGGCAGACTAAATTCTGCGTCTCCTGCTCATATCCTCCCCCACTATTAGCATTTATATTTGTAAGTCTGCTAGTTACTTCTGTTGTCAGATGTGATCTTCCCCAACTAGACAGGAGGGACCTTAAAAGGTGCAAGACCCACTCAGTTCCATGCTCAGAGCTATTCTGGAATCTGGAACAAAATCTGCTGGAAAAAAATCTCCATTCAGATTATTTCTCTGAAAATGACACAGTCAATACTATTTATTCTGTTTTATAGTAGCTAGGGTCAGGAGGGTCCTGAATAGATCATTTAGCCTTATTGAACAGAATACTAAGTAACATCCCTTTTAAAACCTAGATAACATTTTACCTACATTTAAGTTGCTGCTTTCCTGTTGCTAGCTTAGAAGCGTATTTTTGACTGTAACACAGGTACTTTGCCTGAAAACTCATATAACGTCTCTCCCAGGTATACAGTTGGTCCAACAAAAGATTAACAACAACCCTTGTTTCGTGAACCCTTAGAGCCAATATAGTTCTTACTGAATAGAACACCAACAGTACTAAACTGATAGGGTAGAGGGTGCTCATATATTCAGTTCACACATCTTTCTTCTAGACATTTTCTTTAACTATTATTTCAAGACTTTTTTTTAAATTAAGAGACTTCATAATCCCTATTAATTGCTCTTGTTATAGGAGAAAAGAATTTTGAGACAGTAACTATAAACCAAATGCTTGCAGTGCAGCTTGAGATATAGTTGCCACTTCATTGCTGAATTATCATAATAAATCCAGCAAAAACTATGTCTGTTCCATGTTCCAACAGTAAGGAGTCCTCAGTATATCAGCTGGGAGGGGAGGGAATACTGACGGGGCATGACATCCCAAACTCAGGCTAAAAACTTTTGTTCAGTTAAATACTACCTCATGCTGCCATACAATACTCAAGTTCAAAATAAAGTGTAATCCTGCTGTTTCTAGAAATTTTACAAATTAAATAACCTTAAATTTGAGCCAAAAATCCAATGTTATCATAATGCGACTCTGCATGAATAGCAGCTTGGCTTTATTTGAACAGATTTGACTTTTTTCTTTAGTTGTACGCTAGTGCTTTATTTTCTCCCCAATATACTTTAATACTTTAAGAAAATATGTTTAGTATTTGTTTAAGTCTTAGTTGTCAATGAAAAACCATATAACATTGAGACTTTATAGTCTTGCACTTAATATCCAGAGACTGAAAAAGCAAAGTCCAGGGCCTCATCAATATCCTTACTCTGAAAACATGAATGCAAGACAAAGTTGATAAGCACATTAGAATATTCTAATTAAGTTTCCTTTTTCACTTTTAAGTGACTTAAGCACATGCTCGAATCCATATTTAGAATGGACCCTATCTTTCAATATATTGAATTTCCCTCAAGTCAAGAACATTTGAAGCAATCTGATCAGTGTTTACAGCGTGAAGTCAGTAGGATGCATGTGCTTAAGTCACTTAAAAACATGAAAAATTGAAACTTAAATATTATAGATATATTAACTTTTTATGTACTGAAACTCTAAATAATTTCTCATCATGAAAACACTGATGTGGCTTTGTTCTGAAGTGCCAAGCTTGTCACCAAAGCACGTTGAAGACATAGTTTTAGTGCCTAATATCGTAAACCCTTAGGCACATAAATATTCCCACTCACTTCAATGGGATTGCTCATGCAAGGAGGTTATGTATCTGCTTAAAATAATTTGCAGGATCAGGACCTGAATTTCCAAAGTTTTGTTTTTCACCTATGACAGTCTCATAAAATTCAGATAAGGCACTCTATTGTAAGTGCTTGGCTTTGTTTAATGAGGCTATCGATAATTTATCGCATCTTAATCTAAGTTTACAAACATACATTTTTCAAGTTAGTTTAAGAAAGCCTCAAACCAATTTAGATATGTGGCTTAATAAAAAAGTTGATTTGTCAGCAAATTAATTCACTCCATATGTCAGCAGCAGCTATATCACATTAGGCACAGGCAGCATGTAGTTAATATCATGATAGACAAACAACATGTGCATGGTTTACTTCACCATTAGAATGGCGAAAAAACAAGCACAGGACATACAAATCTCATACTGGGATAAGGCTGCCCAACCTGTTATAGAATTATCACAAAAGAATCAGGAATAAGACTAGTACACTAGTACAGGTGTCATTCGTCCTGCATATTCCAGCAAACATTTACTCAAGTCAAATATAGACTAGTACTTACTATTAATGAGACTATGTAACAGCAGCTTACTGCAAGCAGCTACACTGGGACAGATAATCATCTGTCCACTCTGGATCCCAACATGATTTAGATCAGTGTAAAAAAAAATAAAAAATGTAAGTTATACCCACATAGCTAGCATGAGTTTTATTATGCGCCAGGGTGCCCAAAGCTTAGTGCAGACAAGTGAAATTCTGCTTTGAAATCATAAATGTAGACACCGATATACTAGGGTGGGGCTACAAACAATTTTTTTAGTGCAATGCCACTAAACTTTGTACAAGTTAGGGCTCTCTGGTGAAGTCTTCTTATGGCTCTTCTCAGACAGACGCATCATCTGAACTACATTAGAGGATGAGGAGACATAACTGATCATCTAATTCATCAGCACAAATGCTACTCAGTGGTGTTTAAAAATATTACAGACATATGAATGGAGGGAGAAAGCTCCAGGCATAAACCTAGGCCTAGTCATGGTGTGGCAGCTGCACGCAAACAGAGTTTATTTGCAAGCAAAAGTGAACAGCCTGTGCAATCAAAGGCAGTTTTCTTACACTTTCAAGTGCCTTTGGCTTGTCCAGGGTCTGCCACAGTTTGGGTTGGGTCTATATTAGTTCTAGAGATCGGGTCATATGTCAAAATCAACAGCTTTTTAATTGGGAAAAATTAAAGTCAAGACCAGCTTGACTTTCCATGGGTGAAGCAGTTTCTATGGCCATGGACATATGAACAGAGCATACTCGTTTTAATTTTCAGTTCTGGCCAAAATCCACCAACCCTTTAGTTCATTTGTGGTTTTAGACTCTGATCAGCACCTTCAGCAGCAGATCTCAGAATACTTACAACATTACTCCCATTTGCACAGGTTGGGAAATTATAGCCTGCTATAAAATTCTGTGCATGCACACACACACAAACTTAGATTTTGCTTTTAAACTGCTCATGTGAAAACAGCCTGATATGCAGATGGTTTGACAAAAAAGAAAAGAAAAAAAAAGAAAAAAAATCATATTAAAAATAATTCTTTGCTTGTAAAGCTCACATAAGCTACACTGAAAGTAACTACTTCTCCACCCAGGCATTTAGTCTTTGCAGATATGCTCGATTAGATAAGCTGCCAGGTTAGGAGTCAAGAAGCCCAAAACAGATGTTTAGTTCATAAAAGTTGAATTTCTTTCCTTAAGCAGTGTTTTTTGGGGTTTGGGGTTTTTTTGTTGTTGTTGTTTAAGTATACCTCACTACAACCCAAATAAAATACACAACACATCTATACAGACCTGTAATAAAATTGAGGTTATAATTTAAAACAAACTGGAATAGTATGGTACCTTCCAGGATAACAATGTTTAAACTGCCAAGATAAAAAAGGTAAACTATTTCCCTAATGAGGAGGAAAAAATAAACACAGTGCAGGCACCAGCAAGATGACTACCAAAATAAAAAAAATCTGAATGGATTTCAAGAAGTTGGTCTCTTAAGGCCAAGAATGGGAGAAAGATGCCTCCTCCCCTGCCCTTAAGAAGCAATTCAAACATAACTTTGGGTATGTCCACAGTACAGAGCTCAACCCTATGCCTAACTTGGCACAGATATGGCAGCAGAGCCCCATAGTGATGATGCAGCAGGCACTGAAGAAGTTCTGTCTGTAGCTTCACCATTTCCCCAAACAAACTAAGCCAATAAAAGCTTGGTTGTGTTAATGTAACTACACTCAAATGAAGGGGTTTGTCATATAGCTACCTCAGCTTGAGGGTATCATTTTCTCATGTCTCCAATGCAGCTATTCTAGAAAAAGACTTTGTAATATAGACCCGGAAGTGTTTGACAGTGCAAAGACCAGCCAGGTATTTAATCCTTTTTTATGCCCTTTTGATTTTCTTGTCAGGTCAGACAAAAGATTTGTCTATTCTCCTATTTTTCAATGTCTACTTATTTCTCTAAATTAAGATTAAGTTTTGGAATGGCCATCAAAACTAATTCTGACAATTACCTTTACATTAGCACAGTAAATAAAACCCCTGTACAAAACACGTTGAAAGAATATTTCCTTATGGGTTTATGAACAGCTGCTTAAAAACTCAAAATTTTAAATCCTAATCAACTCCAGAAACTTAGATAATACAATGAAGAAAGTCCACAAGTTCTTTAATTTATTATTTTCATAATGCTGTACATCTGAGAGGTCTATTTTAAAAACTCAACAGTTGCTTTTTTAAGATTGTTGCTCATTTCAGCTAGGTCTAATCAGTCACAAACTGAGGGAAGACCGTTTTAGATGGACATAAGGAAGAACTTCTTTACCATCCGAGTCTCCAGAATTTGGAACAGACTCCCCCCAGAAGTGGTGCAAGCACCTACTCTGGACACATTCCAGATGCATTTGGATGATTATCTTGCTGGGATGATCTGACCCCAGCTGACTTGCTGCCCTTTGGGCAGGGGGCTGGACCCAATGATCTTCAAGGTCCCTTCCAGCCCTAATGTCTATGAAATCTATGAACAAAAAAAGAGGTTCACAATGCAATTAGGCTCTCTTATCTAAACTAAATACGTAGAACAAAACCACCCACCTTTCATTTGTTTGACTGCTTGAGTAAAAACATATTTCCTTGCTCCAAGGCTAGGATTTACAACACTTTTGCCTTCAAAAGAAATTTCCTAATTAAGTTACCTCCTCTCCCTCCTTCAAACAGTTATAGATTGGTATTTTACTTGTTATTACTTTAAAGACTTATTGTTTTGGTCAATTTTTTATAGAATTAAAATTGAAAGCAACATTTTGAAAGCTACTAAGAAATTAACAACATCCTCAAAAAATTAAGAATGGTAAGGTTTGCTTCAATAAAGGCCTACACTCGTAAATATGTACATAATATTTCAGGCTATTCTGTTTAGATAGTAGCATTTCCTGCAGTCTTAATCTTGCCAATCAAAGTAGAGACAAACACTAGTAGCGTCACACTATAGATTTCGGAAGGGTTTAAACTTAGACACAATTAAAACACCAAAAATATAAACTTCTTTTAGGCATCAACTGATGTTCTGTTATAACATCTGCTTTTTCCCTACTCTACTTCCTGTTCTCTCTCTTCCCCTCCCCCACTAGACAGGAAGCAGTCCCTTGACAACAAATGAATCAGCTATAAGAAAGAAGCTAAGCAGCCATCAGCTGGTTCCTCATTGTTTACAGGCACAGGTATTAAAAAAAAAAAAGCAACCCCCCCCCCAAAAAATAAAAAAAGAGAAATGGCAGCCCATGGTTTTCATCTCTCCCCCAATTAACTAGTTATTCATGCTATTTTACAGTAATTTCAGTAAGCATTTAAGGTGATAAAAATGGGATGTTTGAAGGAATATTAGTTAAAGCTAAGCAGCTACTTTGATCCAGCATCATACAGAGTATATGCAGAAATATTTTGTACCTCAGCACACAGCTTTCACAAAGTTATTGAAATAACAAATAATGAAATACATTGTAACAGTGTAGGATCACAGGTCCTGTGATTTGACATTACCAGGCTGTCTGCTTTAAGTTAACAAAAAAAGCCAGCCAACAGGACAAAGCACTAAATAAAAACTGAAACAGCGATACATTTGTCCATTAGAAGCCATCTGGAAAAGCAACACTATTGTTAATTTTCTATAACAGCAGCCATAACATTCTATTTCAGCAGACTCCTCAACACCAATAATACCCTCTACCTGCCCCCTTCCCCAAGCTTGATTCTTTTGGAGGAGGAGGAGAAGGAAGAAAGGGAGGTGGGGGGGGCAGGGGAAGGACTGCCCAGATTTCTGTGAAGTAACTGAAGTTAACCAACTTAGGTTTTAAGCTAGATATATAGGTTACAGAATCAGTTTTGATCCACTAAAACTAATGGAACTTTGAGCCCATATTGAGTATGTAAACTTGTGAGTATTGTTCTTAATATATAGGTTTGTTCTATGAGGTGCTATGAAGTAGCAGAAGAGCAAAATCAATACCACACTTGGAATAACATGCTGCTTGCTAAAACAAAGAACGGTAGCCAACATTAACTTTCAAGTAAGCACAACACTGCATTATTACAAATATTCTCAACTGTATCTGAAACATGTCAATGGGTGCCTCTTACCACAATTGCATGAGGAGAATGCACTAAAGGCTTAAGTTCATTCAGGTCGTTCTCAGCCTGCAAAAATTGGTATACAAAGAAAGAAACATAAGCCAAGAGGATTGTGAAATGCATCTCAGATGCTATTAATTTTACAGCAGTTATGCAGTCCTACATGCCCTACATTACCTTATCCCATTCTCCTTCCATGACATGATTACGGAATTTGGTAGCAGAAGGATGTTCTAAACGACATCCTGACTCTTGCATGAGAAGATCAACAGTCTGGCTGCAGGAGAGATACAGTGTAAAAATATGGACCAGTTGTACCCCTGCAAATAAACTGATTGCTCCAATAGTTTGCAGCATTGAAAAGCAAGCTTTTTTATTATGCAGATGTGCCACGATCAGAATTGGAAAGTTATAGGGAGGGTGACCTCACTCCCCCCCCTGCCCTTTTTTTTTTTTTTTTTTTTTAAAGAGAGACTGGTATGCATCAAAGATAAGATGTCAACAGGTTTGAAAACTGACATGAAGTCCATGATAGCCTTTCCCTTTCATGACTAGCCACCACTGTGCAAGCAAGCACTGCTAGTCAAAAATAAAGCAGTGGCAAGCTGTCTGCATGGGTGACAACATAATTTACAAACACTAGATCTGTCTCTGTTTCTCTGTGACCCCAGGCCTAGCTTTTCTTCATTTCAGGTCTCTGGAAGGCTGGCTCCTTAAAATAAACCCACCAACCTGTAAGGCCCTCCTCCCCTTTACACTAAAACCAGAATATTTACTAGAGTGTGGTCTATGACCAGTCATGGATAGTCTCCTACTGCTCTAAAACTTGCCTATGCCAGTAGTAGATTTTATTTGTGTATTAAGTTCATTAGAAGTGATCCTTTTCCAGAAGGAGCTAGTCTTCCTTTGTAGTACTAGAGCTGAAGATATTCCAGGGGTATCACCTGTAGATTCCCCCCCTGAGAACATGCCAATATATCTGTTTAGCTACTGGTATGTTTTAAAGAAAAAAAAAAAGCAAGATTTATTGGGTAAAAAATAAATAAATAAATAAATTGGTCATCTCTCTGTATTCAGCAGATGTCCCCCCTCCCCCACTGCCTAATTACTCAAGACAGAAATACTGCAGCAGCCCAAATGACAGAGGAGTCAATGCACTTGTCACCTGAAGTCTCAATCTACAAAGGAGATCTACAGCTATTAGACATGGGTCCAAACCAAATCCACAACACCCCTCACCCCTTTTACCTGAATAAAGCTTTCCAGTAAGAAAGTGGCCTACGTGATGGTTGAATTCTCAGGTTGGTTGATCATCAACCAACCAGAACTTTAAAAAAAACAAAACAAAAAACAACCAAAAACAAACCCAAAACCTGTCATAAGCAAAAAAAATCCCAAAACAAAACAATACCCCCTCCCAAAAAGGCCAGCCTCCCATCAGCTGGGGGTTCCTGATCCCTTGACCCTCCCTGCTTGCTGGCAGGGGTCCGGCTGCCCTGGTGTGTCACTGGGGCTCTGCCAGGAGGCCCTACCTGTCCCTCGGCCCCACTGGCATGCACAGGGTGGGCTGGCACAGCCTGGCAAATGCATCCTGGCTCCATTTCCCCCCCCACCTGATCAGCTCAGCTCTGCCCTACTGCTTCCTCCCCCACAATCCCAGACCCCGGTCCCTCTGCCACGGGGTCCGGCTGTCACAGTGCTCCTCCAACACAGCCGGGCCACGGCACCCCCACTGGGGGGCCACAACCCCCCAGCCCAGGCAGAGGTGGAGCCTGCCAGTGGCAGAGGGGGTCACGTACTTGAGGCCCAGGCCGTGCAGGTGCTGCCCGATGAGGCGGATCACGTCCTCGTCCGACTGCGAGAGCCGCTTCTTCTTCTTCAGCTCCGTGGGGGCCCCCCCGGCCCCGGCCGCGGGCGCCACGCCGTTGTTGACGCCGAGGCCGGCGGGCGGCAGCAGCCCGTTGGCGTGAGCCAGGCCGTCGGCGCCGGGCGCCG
>NW_005842625.1:476766-495677 GCF_000455745.1 Alligator sinensis | reverse complement strand
GCTGGGAAGTGAATCCCAACCCGGAGCATCTGTGAGTGGGGGGTGACCTTCATGGGGAGGGACCTGGTGAACCTCATGGGGGGTGGCAGTTGTGAGGCACAGCTGCTCAGTGCCCACCAGGGCACCTGCGTGCCTGCCCACTGTGGGCTGGGGGATTGTGCAGGTGTAGGGGAGCGGTAGTGCAGGGATTCTCGATCAGGGCCTGGCACACTGGGCTGCCTGGAGATCCTTTCTGGGGTGCTGCGCAAAGTGAGCTCTGGTTGGTGCGGAGCCAGCATTTGCAAGACACCCCCTCCCCATTCCACCCCCGAGTTTTCCACTAGGAATCCAGTGTGGCAAAACTGTTGGATATGCCAGGATCCATCTGAGTTGTTTGCCACCCAGGAGCAGCTCCGTTATTGTTCCCTGGTCAAGTGAACGAGCAGAAACGTAGAGCTGTCATTTTCTGAGGGGGCTTGAGTCTAACGAGGGGTGCCTTGCGTCCCCAAAGGTTGAGAACCACTGGTGTGGTCAGATGTGTGTGAGATACATATTCAGACTCTGTGTTGGTGCACACAAGTATGTGCACACGTTATACGTGCAAGCACTAACCTACAGTAAAATTGCCAGGCTTCCCATTCAAACAGGCAACCACTCGGAAGTCCCTGACAAGGTTGCCCTTGGGAGTATGCATGAGACAACCATGTGCTGCATGGCCTGCAATTTGTAAGCTTCATTATTTTTTTACTCGGGCTTGCCTGCGTGTCTGTGCTGTGTGTAAATGCATAATGTTTCTCTGCATATTTTGAGTATGTAATATTTCTAAAAGCAAACCAGAAAAAAAAATGGGCACTCCATCCTGCATCGTTCTGATGCCCATATGGGTCACTGACAGGGTTGAAAACTTTAGATCCAGCATGCAGGCATTTCTCAGTGGAGTAATTTTCTGTGGACCAGCACTAGGTAGAGATGGGAAGCTTTGTCAGCGAGTGGCACAGTTATCTGCTCTCAGCAGAACACTCCTGTGGCTCAGAAATCGTATTCCAGTGGGCACAGACTCCCTTGTCTCCCCAAAGTTTTATTCCTTCTGCCTTTTCCACCCATCTTGTCCCTAGCCTTAGCCATCTTGTCCCTTAGCCTTCATCTTACCCACTCCTATATTTTGTCCCAATCCCATTCTCTGTACTTCCCCAGTTCTTGTCACTACTCCTTAAACTTTCATCATAGTCCACATCTCCTTGTCCAGTCTGTCTTAATCTCCGTCTCCCATATTCTCACCCTAACTTCCCCCTTCCCAGTCCAAGTCTCTCCCCAAATTTCACTCTTAAATCTTCTAGGCTAGTCAGTGTCCTACCTAACATGGATGTAGGTTGTAATGTGACCCCGCCCCACCTGCACACGGGATGCCCAGCTTGTCCCTCTAAGATTTCTCAAGTGGGTGCAGAGGATCAGAACTATAGTCACTCCACAGCCACCTCCACTTCCTTCCTTTCTAATCCAATTCTTCTCCCTTCCAGCCTTTAGCTCTACCTACCAGGTCATCCACATTCCCCATTCTTCTCCCCTCATCAAAACTCAATGTCTCTTCAGGCCCTTAACCCCTTGTCTCCTAAGCAAGTCAGCCACAGTTCCTCCACTGTATCATGGTTCCTACTCAGATGTGTTTTCCCATCACCACCACATCATTTTCCCATCCCCAAGAGTCTACATCTCATTGCCCCCAGCACCTTAGTCCCATTCACATTCTCTACGCCCGGACAGCTCCTCTGTCATCCCCTCCCTTAATCTTTTATTATTGGATGCAGACTTTCCTACCACAGTTCATCTCTATGTGACTGGTAGAGAGGACTCAGTGTGATCCAGGTGGCAGGTGGCACTGCTCTGCAATGCTATGGTGTGCTTGCTGTATGAAATAGCTTGCCATGAACATGTGATATTGGTGCTTCTTGACCTGCACTTTCTGCCATCTGGCTTCCCAATGGAGTTTGAAATGTTGCATTTGATCTATGAAGCCCTAAATGCCTTGTTACAAAGAAACTGCCCTTCTTTCTGTGTGATGCCATGACCGCTTCTATCAGAACTGGCACCTGAGCTTGAAATGTCTGATCTATTAAAAGACAGACCAGTGAGCTGGGCCTTTAAGAAGGTCAAGTCTATGCTCTGATGGTTTTTCCATATCACCCCTGTCACGCGGCTGAGCAGATAACTGAGAACTAGGTCTGTGGAGAAATATAAAAGGAAGCCTTTACCCATATTGCCACCCACAAATGATTGAGGATCGATTGGCTTAATATGAGATCTTAAAAATAATACAGTCCAGGTTATTTTTATTTTTCCCTTGGTGTTTTCCCTTTTGACATTTTCAATCTTTCCTCCACAATCACAAAGACAAAACAGTATATTTTTTTTCTAATGAAAGCTGAGATTCGCACCAAATAATTCCCCTCCAACAGCTGAGGCTTTATAAAAACACCAAGTAGAGTGGCCTCTTGATAAAATGGTGAGAACTGACAATGCTGCTTTCCTTAAAGTGGAAAAAGGTCAGGAGGAGAGATTTCTGGAAAAATCATACACTAGCATGAAACCTGCATGGATGTTTTTCAAAGGAGGATACAAACCTGGAGTACCATGGATGCTGGGGGGTAGACAGGACAGAAATGAAGCTCCCCATATCTCCCAGGGTCTTGTTCTGTCCTTTTGCTAGTCTGACTTATTTTGCTTAGAGAGGTGGTATAAGAGCTGTAGTGTCAATGCACAGTCTCATTTCAGTGGCTTTGACTCATGAATGTTGGCACATGCTATTCTGGAGATCCAGTTAGTGGTTCCCAAACTAGGTGGCCCTAAGTGGTGTCATAACACTTAGGGGTGGGATTGTGAGGGCCATTGCTATGTCTCCACCAGAAGCAGGGTCACAAGCCAACCAGAAGTGGACTAACAGATAGAAAGATTGGGAAATATTGCTTTAAGTTTAATAACGTTTTCTGTTTCAGTAGTATAAAACAGCTTCGCAGCTGGAGAGTAGGAATCGTACATTAGCTGAGATAAATGTCGAGCACATGAGATAGTTTGGGGCATGCTCAGAGTTGAAGACCCAGGTGTGTGTGCTGAACACCATATAAAACACCTGATTTTGTACAATGCTGTTTTCTTCAGTAGGTCATGTCTTAGGACCCATTTATTGAAATGGCCTCAAATTTGGTCCCCAGACTGGGCAAATTTAAAGAAAATATAAGCAAGCATAGAGATTTCTGAGCACTTTGGTTAGTCACCTATTATAAAGAAACTGCTCCTTATCTTTACCTATAGCAGAGCAGGCACTTTGCTATATGACACTGTTTCTATCTCTGTGTGCATGCGTGTGTGTGTATGTGTGTATACTGTCACAACCCAAAGTTGTGGTTTTTTGTTTGTGTGCTTCGGCACCGCTAAATTATGTTCCCGCTAAATTGCAGCTCCTTTGCACAGTGGAGTGTTCTGCTGCAAAAGGAGAACCCGTGTGCAAAAGAGTATTTCCCGCCGTTTGTAGCCTTCTTTGCATGGTGCATTTCTTTTGCATCATGGTGATACACAGTGCAAAGGAGTTCCCGCCATTTGTATTTGAATTCGTGCCACATTATTGGCCAGTTCTAAATTATGCATACGTGGCGGCTAGCTATTGGCTTGCTAGCCGTACAAAAGGCTTGGGTAGTTTCCGCCCAAGCCGGAGAGGAGAGGAAAGCAGAGGAGTGGAGAGAAGCGGAAGAGACTTCGTGCTGTGTGAAGATCTCTAAGCGATGTGGACCCTTCCGGACCCAACGCGTCTCTCTTAAGAAGGCAACAGAGGTCTAAACAGCTTCTGGCCTCTCCCCGTTGCTGAGTGCAATCCTAGACATATCCCTATCCTATATACCCAATTTTCGAACCCACGGAGTCTTAACAGCTCCGGGGGACCTCGGAACCGAACAGAACCCACGGAGATTCAGCCACTCCGTGAGAAAAGAATTGCCGAACCCATGGAGCCTAAACCACTCCGGGGTCAAAGAACCGAGTTTGTCAGAGTCCTCCAACGAGGATTCAAGCGGAGCTGCGCCTGGAAAGCTGTCCAGCCTACACCGTGACCACCTTGGGTGTAAGTAAATAATCTTTTCAATCAACCATTACATCTCCGTAACTGATTCTAGCTCGTGCGTACCTTACCGCCTCGCGGTTTTCTCCAGCCCCACGTGCCCGGGCTGCTGGCCGCAGCCTGCGTGCACAAAGACGGGCCCAGCTCGCACATGGCAAGGATGGGATCGTGAGCCGGCCCGCACATATACATGCATGCATACATACATACATATATATATTGGGAGAAAAAGAGTGTTATAGCAATATATATATATATTTGCTGGACAAAATATATATTTCTCTGCGCAGAGTACAAATCTACCAGATATCAGTCTAAAAGATAAAGTGACGAAGTTAAAATAACTGAAAATGTAGTTCTGGTGGCAAGCGTTGGGCAACCTTAGCTTTAGCTGTCATATATCCAGCTATATTACATAGTAAGCACAGGAAGACAGAATATACTGGTAGGTTGATGCGGTGTGTTTTATCAACCATTTAAGTTGTCTGTTTTTCTCACTGTTGGTAATTTAAATAAACCTGAGTTCTATATATCCACATATTTCACAGAAGAAAATTAGAAACACAAGTTTTGGGGGTTTTTTTAATTTAAACAAATCCCTATATGCTTGTGTCAGTAAAACCCCTTAGAAACTGTGAAGAATTATCAGACCAGGGAGAGGAAAATTAAAACTAATGTACAGAGTGAAACTTCAGTAAAAATAATAAAAAAATAAAATACTTTGAAGTCATGACATGCTTGTATTTAAAAAAAAAAAAGCTAGCTTGAGACATTAAAAAGCTAAATGCAAGTGCTCTTCTCCTCTTGAAAAGCTAGGAATTTCACTTTTTAAACAAAAGTATGCAGTTTCTATTTGTAGGCCTGCAAGCTCAAAACCTTTCTGCCCTTAAACTTGTCACTAGTGAAGGGATGAATATCATCTATGCTAGGACTCAAAGTGTAATCTTTTGTCTGTCTGTTTTGAGGTGGGCTGGGACAGAGACTCCACATTTGAGTGGAAAGAAGGGGAACTCTTATTTTTCAGGTTGATATTTGTTCGGCAGGGGAGTAGAGGGTGGGGACTGGTGATGGAGGCTGCTCAGGGGTTGGGAATGTTGGAATGAATTCCTATGGGATGGATCAACAGACAAATTAAGTGAAGTGGCCAGAGGCACCATGTGATACATTATAGGGCTATAACCTCCTATGGAGTGTGTGTATAGTTTTCTTCAATGCAAAACAAAACAGTAAAAACATCACAAGAGGAACAAAGAAAGGCAAGTAAGTTAGAATGATAGAATTTTCCAAAATGCCAAATAAATGAATGTTTGGACAGATATCTGGGTATATCTGCAGTCTCACAAAGATGAACTATGGACTGAAAACAAACACCATTTTAAATGGCTTTTCTTCTTCCAAGAACTACACAATAAATAGACAGTCTATGAACAAATTGCCCTGTCCTGTGAACCCATCAGTTCTCTCAGGCTAAACAGAGTCAGGTTTGCTTAGTATTTCAGTAAAGGTGAAAAAAAAGGGTAAAAAAAATCTAGGATGATGCACAAGTGATGTTAATGACTCAGAATATGGCCTCCCTTCTGACTCCTCATTAGCCCCATGCCCAAGGTTGCAGTAGGGAACACCATGCTTGCCTTCAGATGAAACATCACATTGAGATCTTCTCCCTTTGTTTATAATAAAGATACTTTGCTTTTTGGTAAGAACAGGGATGTTAACCCTCTTGTCATGGGCAAATTCAGTCTGGGATAATTACATGTCACCTACTTCTTACCTACATAACCTCTGTAATTTCAATTGACTGCAATATTCTCCTTCACTTCCTGTCATTAAGTTGTTGTGTAATGTTGCTATAAAGTAGTAAACAGCTATCAAATTTAATCTTTTTATCATGCAGTTGATTGCACTTGAGTAGGCAGGATGTCTCTGGAATGGCAATGAAGGTGATCTAGGTATAGAACAGCTTCCAGATAAGGATAGACTGAAAAGGCCAGGACTCTTCAACTTGGAAAAAGGACAATTAAGGGGGAATATGACAGAGACCGTTGAAATTGTGAATTGGGGAAAAATGAATAAGCAATTATTTTTCACTATATCTCATGCTATAAGAGCTAGGGAATGCCTGATGAAATTATCAGGTGGCAGCTTTACAACAAAAGGAAGTCCTTTTTTATACCACTCCTAATTAACTTGTGGAAGTCATTGCTACAGGCCATTGTGGAAGTGAATAGTATAACTAGATTCAAAAAAGGACTGCAGAAAATTAATGGACAAGAGATTCATCAGGGGCTATTAAGCATGACAGCCAGGAATGTGACCTCAGGCTTGGGACATCCCTAAACCTAGAACTGCTGGTAACTTAGAGTGTGGTAGAGTATATGCAGTTAACATGTTTCCTGTGCTCTCCTTCTAAAGCAATGGTTCCCAGTCTGTGGTACAGGTACCACCAGTGGTATGCAGACAACCTGTCAGTGGTACACATTAACAGATTTACTATAGTTACTTTAAATGACAAAAATTGGCTGGTGGTACTTAAGATTGTATCCTTTTAAATTGGTGGTATGCAATCTGTCAGATTTTGGGAACCATTGCTCTAAAACATCCACTACTTGTCACAGTTGGAGATGAGACATGGGGCTAGATGAACCTTTGGCCTCGCCAGCATGCCAGGTTCTGCTTAGGCTCTTCCGTTCTTTTTGTGTACCCACCCAACACCAC
Organism: Alligator sinensis; assembly: GCF_000455745.1. NCBI lineage: Eukaryota > Metazoa > Chordata > Crocodylia > Alligatoridae > Alligator > Alligator sinensis. Next base: position 488,878 of record NW_005842625.1, on the reverse strand, counting down.
TCCTGTCCTGGCCACTCCTATCCTGCTCCAGCCAGGGCTGTGAAGAGCCAGACTCAAGGGACAGCAGAAGTGAGCAGGTTATCATGTCTCTGCTCCAGCACCTGGGCCAGCAGGGAATACCAGGGGGGAGGAGGGGAACCAGGCAGAGAGGAGGAACCTGCCTACTGCTGATGTCCCCAGCTGAGTCTAGCTTCCCCTGCAGCCCTACTGGAGTGGGGCTGGAGCTGCTCTGGAGCGCTCCCTACTCCCATGCCAGTAGGGACAGTGGCAGCAGGGGGTGGATGAGATGGGAGATGGGAGGGAATGTGCCACTGATTATTGAGGGGAAGGGAGAGGTGCCAAGAGTGGTGCAATCCTTACCTGCTTTGGGACTTAAAATGTCCCCAGTTGCCGCTTCCAGGACACGGTCTGAAAGTGGGGTGTGACAGTACCACTGTATCCCCTGTGGATCTATCTCTGCTCACATCCTAGATGAGTAAAGGTCAGGTAGAGAGGAGAAGATGTCTATCCAACCGTATGTTCAACGAAAGGATCAGATAACCAAATGTATCTGAGATGTGGGCTCTAGCTAGGGAATCCACTCGAGGGGTAAAAAGGTAACTTTGTCCTGTGGCACTTTTCAGTCCTGCAATGTGGAAAGCCCTGTTAGTGCACCCTTCTAAATATTTCTTTGTAAATTTCACTGGCCAGAGGTCAGCTCTGTTATCTGTGATTTTTGTTGGTGGAGCAAATGTGCTGTTCAGATTGCCCTCCAATTGTCCAGCTACAGCAGGTTCTTCACATTTCCTAACTGTAGGCAGTTCCTCCCAGCTTTCTCTTAGCAGCCAGTTTCCAGGCTGCTCCTTCAAACCTGCTCTTTACATCTGTCAGCCTTTTGTGTCTCTTCTAGCCTGGTACCTAGTTCCTTAACCAAAGTAGATATATACATATACATATACATAGCACAAGCTTTTGCAGGATGAAGCTTACTTCATCAGATGCTTTGATAAGCAGGGATCCTGGTTTTCTCTGTTAAAAATCCAAAATTCTTTGGTTAAAAAAACCCAAATCAGCATTTTCCTGTGATTAAAATAAAACACCAATATATATATATATATAGATAGATATCAGTTGAACACAATGTTTTCTTGCTATATTTACAATTTTAAAGCAATTTGGAAGCCTACCAGTGCCTCAATCTTTATAATTAAATGCATTCTAAATACCTATATATTTTGGTGTTTTGATTTTTGGGTTTTTTTATCCTGGAAAATCAGAGCTCTCTGCCCCCCATGCTCACCAGCTGTGGCTGGCCCCCCAACTGCGTTGTGGTGCTGAGCCCTAATATGCTGGTGCCCTTCACTCCCAACCAGAGACAACCAGAGCAGGGTGTGGGGCCCGGGGCAAATCAGCCTGTGTGGGGGCCCACCTCCAGACATGAGGAAGCCGGCAGCAGATTCAGGAGGGGAGGGAGGGATATTGAGCCCCCCTGAAGCACAGGACCCGGGGCAGTTGCCCCGATACACCCCTCCAGGGACAGCCCTGCTCCCAACTCACAGCCCCTGCCTACCCCCACTCACTTCCTCCTGGCAGCAGCTCTCCCTGCACCAGGACACAGGTCCAACTGCAACTGTCCTCCACACTGCTTTGTGGCACTGAGCAGCTCTAATATGCCTCTCACAGTCCTGCCAGTGCCCCTTTGTGTCCCAAGTTTTGCTGTCTCCTGCCCAAGGGAAGTCTAGCAACAAGCAGGGCAGGTGGGAGGGAGGACAGGAGGGGGAGGAGGGGAAGAGAGGGGGAGCAGGATGCGGATGCAGCAAGGGCAACCCACGGGGACAGGTCAGGTCTACCCCAGCTAACTTTTAGCTCCCACGGAGCAGAGATCACTATCACCTACCCGCTGCTCCCACAGGCCCCCCTGGCCCACCACAGTCCCCACCCCACTATCCCTACCCCTACCCCACTGCTCCCGGGTGCTCACCACCCAAATGGTTCCAGGTGGAACCAGCACATCCTGGTGGAGCAGGGCTGCCTCTGACAGCTGCAGGCTTATTGTGGCTCTGGCTGGTCCCCACATGCTGCGTGGGGCCACCACCTGTCCCTGCTGCACATCCCAGAGCCACTTTCCTGGGACGTGCCACACTAGCCCAGCCTGGCCCATGCAGTACCGTCCCTGAGTGCTTTGATGTGCCCATCACTGCCCTCTGGAACCATGTGGGTAGCGAGTGCCCAGGAGCAGCAGGACAGAGACTGCGGCAGGCTGGAGACTTGCATTGGGGCAGTCGGCAGGCAGCAGCAGTCCTTGCTTGGTGGAAGCTAAAAGGGTGGGTGGGGAAGACCCAACCTGGCCCCATGGGTGGCCCCCGCTGCATCCCCCTTCCATGTCCTCACCTCCTCCTCCTCCTCTCTCTCCCCTCCTCCATCCCACTTGCCCTGCCTATCACCAGGCTTCCCTTCCCCTCACTTCCTTGCAGAGCCAAGCATTGGGCCTCAAAACCTGCAAAATCAGGCCAGGGGCTGCACAGGGACCAGGAGATCACTGGCTCCCTCATTCCCAACCTGCAATTCCCTGCCTCCGCAACCCTGCCAGAGGGGGGCCCCAGTTGCATCTCTGCCTTGAGGCCCCAGGCCCTACTTATCTCAAACACTGCAGAAGGCAGAGTGAGTCTGACCCAGACCTGGCTCGTTTAGATTCTCAGGCCCCGCTGCTGCCCCGACTACTGCCCGCTTCCCTTCCCCATCCCGTCCTGCCCCCTTCCACTTCCCTTCCCTTCCCCTCCAGTAGGTTTCCAGAATGCTAACATGCCCGTAACATACAATGTGAACGTTTCCGTGTGCTTGCATATATCAGTTATGGATTACAGTGCATAGACTTTATATCAGGAAGGCAAACCCACTGGACTACTGTAGAAGTCAGATTCAACATTTAATATTCATTTTAAAGAATGTCCTATCATTTATCTTCTGGGTGACTCTCAGCAGTTTCCTGGAGTTGTATATCTAATTTCTGGAGACTCCAGGGAAATCCTGGAGGGTTGGCAACCCTACCCTCCAGACAGGGCTTAGGGTTTTGCCCTTTTTGCAAGCAGCTTGTTGCAGGCTGGAACTCTGCCAGCCTGTGGGGAGCTGTTTGCAAAAGGGGAAACCCATGGTTTCTCACCTCAAAAGGGAAAATCCGTGTTTTTCTCCTTTAAAGGGCAAAATCCACATTTTTCTGCAGGAAATGGAAAACCTGGATCCCTGGTGATAACACAGTGTCCTTTATTGCTCAGATGTAGAACTAATCCGCACCTCTCCAGGAATGACAGTGTGGTGTAGTCCTTCCCATCTGTTTACTCTAGAGCACAGGTCAGCAACCCTGCCATGTATGCCAGAGCATGGTACATGAAGCCATTTTGCTTGGCACACCCTGGCTCTGGGCAGGCCTCTGCTGCCTGCCATGGACCCTGGGCTGCTTGTAGCAGATAGTGAGCAGCCTGGGCTTCGTGGCTGGCGGCAGGGTGCCACCCAGAGCCAGGCTGCTTGCAGCAGGCACCTCCAAGGCTGCAAGAGGCTGTACCAGGATCTAGAGCCCTGGCCTGGCTTGTTGTTAGGTGTGGCTGCACGCACACCAGGGGGGAAGGGCTGAGGCTACACAAGAATCAGGCCCCTCATGGCTCCCCTACCATCTACCCCTGACACATCAATATCTTACAAGTCAAAGTTGCAGGGTTTTTTGGCACTCAGCCCAAAAACATTGTTGATCCCTGCTCTAGAGTTGTAGTTCTCAACCTTTTTAGATTCAAAGCATCCCTCAGAAAATGTCAGCTATTAATTTTCACTTGTTTTTTGATTACAGGGAGTCCTCGGACTTACGACACAATTGGTTCCTGAAAACCGTGTCTTAAGTCGAAAAGTTATAATTCAGAACTGATTTTCCCATAGGAAACAATGTTATAAATGGGGGATTGGTTCCTGAACCAATGCCCAATATCCTATTTTCACCAAAAATAACCCATAATTTTGTACTCAATCAATTATAGATGAGTAATAAAGAGAGGCTGAGAGCTGTGGGACTCTTGAACCTGTGCTTCTCCAGGCTTAGGGGTGTCTTGGTGGCAGCCTATAAGTACGTAAAGGATGTGCATCAGGATCTGGGAGAATGCCTGTACACCAGACCACCCCAAGGAATAACAAGGTCCAACAGTCACAAACTCCTGCAAGACTGTTTTAGGCTGGACATAAGGAAAATTTTCTTTACTGTCTGAGCTCCCAAGGCCTGGATAGATTCTCCCCAGAGGTGGTGCTAGCACCTACTCTGGATACCTTTAAGAAACAGTTAGATGCTTACTTTGCTGGGATCCTTTGAACCTAGCTGAATTCCTGCCCCTTGGGCAGGGGGCTGGACCCAATGATCTTACGAGGTCCCATCCAGCCCTAATGTCTATTAGAAATTAGCTACATTAATGTATTTATATTGTAAATAGCAATGATATTGCTTTGGAAGGATTTCTTTGAGGTGACTTTGCTGGACTTTTTGAAGGGTTCTTGGCTGGAATCTTCTCAGGAGTCTTGGCTGCAGGTTTTGCTGGAGTCTTGTCTGCTTTCTTAAAGAAAGTATCCAAGGAAGTTTAGACAGATGTTCTCCAGGGAGATGGGCGACGCAGCAAACTTGTTCACTGGCATGGCATGGCATCAGATCAAGCATTTTAAAGTCAAAACTGACATCAGAAATTTGAACCAGGGTGTCAATTTATATACATTGTAAGTGCAAAATGTTGTAAGTCGAGGACTAGCTATACCTAAAAGTAATAGAGCAGTTCGTCTGTTGGCAAAACTCAGAAAGACCACAACAGGTTCTAGAATGCTTTTTGACACTATGGATTCCTATTTGAAATTTCTGGGTTTATCCTGTGCATCATGTATAAGTGTTTGAACACCCAGCAGTATTAATATTGCACAGTACCTCCAGGCACCCTTAAAAGGATCTTGCGGTACCCCACGGTGCCACGGCACACTGGCTGAGAATCACTGTTCTAGAAAAATACCCAGCAATGTGTTGGCAGGGTAGCAAACCTTACTCATGCAATTGAGCTAGGAAAAAGGGAACGTTTTAGTAGTGCTTTTATATAGCATCTCATTACAAAATGTCAGAAGGAAACCTCTGCAAAAAATAAGCAAATAAGATTACCCAAACCACTTCATCCGGAAGGGAACCTGACAAACGACTGGTGGACATTGATGTCACATTGTTGCCACAAGAAATCTTACTGGTGGCAGCTTTAGGCACATCACTGCTCCAGTCATTCAGAAACATATGGAATAATCTGTTCAAGAATGTCCCTTGTGAGGCACCATTGCTTTCAAGAAACTAGCTGCCCAAAAACCCCACTGACCATTATATTATAGAGATCTTCATGAAAAAGCTAAGTCACGTAAATGTGAACAGTTAACAGCTAAACTGATGAATCTTTAAATCATTGGTAACATAATTGATAACTAGGTCAAAGTAAGATACTTGAGAGATGAATATGGCTTTGCAAACAGTGGGCCTCTGCAGGACTAGTGAAAACTGTGATTCCCAAATTAAAATGTTAGCCAGCATTTAAAGTAATGAAGTACATCTCATTAAAAATGCATCCCAAAGCATTAAGGGAGATTACAGGGGTAACAGATGACAAGGACTAGATTAGAAAAGATGGAGACAATGACAGCATGATACAAAAGAGTGCAATGTAAAGCATGAATTTTCATTATGCAACCAATTTGCAAAAGCTTGTCAGCAAAAACTGCCAAGAAATATGGGAGCCCAGGAATTCAAAAATACACAGCTAAAGGACAAAGCTCTGATACACAGAGCTCTTTGTTAGATCTTTTAAGCATAGCCTCAATGATTTTTTTAGAAATTTAACTATATGGTAAGTTGGATAATTTTATACCAAAATAAGTAAACTGGTACAGACCCCTATTGTGGCTATTACACATGTTTAAAGAAGCTCATGCTTATTTAGCTTATTTTCATAAATTAATAGGAATAAACTCCAGCTGTAAAACTGCAGCCATACTAAGGAGACTTACTGCTTTAACACGTATCAGTGCAACAACTGTGCATAGATAAGCAAGTCTATGGAGCAAGGGATTGCAACAGATATGGCTTATACTTGGAATAAACAAACTGTAAGTTTCAAAGAAGAGTGTTATACAGTCACAGCAACTGAATATGTATAAAAAGTTAGTGGCAACCCGATTTAAAATACATAACAACCATGATTTTTAATTAGTTGGCACAGAGTGGCCCCAGACTGGCATGCTAGCAGAAGAGCAATAGTGTTTGAACAAATAGAACAAAAAATTCTATTTGTGCTTTGATTGAAAAGTAGCATGCAGAAAGAGTTGATTGGATGGGAATACAACCAGAATACTGAACAAAATGCAAAATGTATTCTTAAAGAATTTTGGGCGCTCAACAAACTGTAATCCATTATGGCTATAATAAATTACATTAATGTGGATCTACTGTATCAGCAAAATGCATACACCACATAAGGTATCTTTGGCACTGAGCTATAAATTAAAAACTGAGTTTGACAGGATGGTAAAATTAGATGTCTGACTTCAGAAATCAATGGTCTAGGTTAACAGTATGATCACTGTAAAGCACACGTAAGTTAAGAACTTATCATAGGTCTAAAAAGTTTAGACAAAGGCATCAAACACAAGAGCATCTCATGTGCTTAGCTGACATCGTCATGTCTAAATTTCAAGTTTATTTTCATTTTTTATGCAAATCAAAGCTTCTGACAGGTCTGAGTTGATACAGAAACTGCAAAACACTATAATTTCAGCTCCTTTCTTGTTAGATATATTTCAGCTTGTGTCTTGGTAGATTGTTTTAGGGCCTAGGGTGTCCCAAAGCATCACATCCCAGAACCTGGATGGATGTATGGAAGGGGAAGCAATGGCTGTTCTCTTAATTTGGATTGACAACCAGTAATCAATAAAACATGAGATTGTATAATGTTGCATATCATGCAAGAGCAAACATCGTTTTTGCTCCATAGCAGAGGTAAGACTTTTGCCAACGTGACTACTATTTATACTAAAATAATACCTAGATACTCCAAGTGAAATCTGGGTTTTAAGGCTTGGCACTGGACAAACATAGCCTTCTTTGGCAATCCCTCACAGCCGAGGATGATTGTCTTCCATGATTGTCTTATCTGTGTCTCCAAAGATGGATGATGAAGCCTATCCAGGATCAACAGACTCTACTGCAGTTTGGATATGTTTCTGTGCAGGATGGGTTTCTTGATTTGGTCCACAACACACTGTTTCTGCCATTCCTGTTTTTCCATCTCCTGTTGTTGTTGTGAGGTTTCAAAGTACTGAGATCCCTGCAGCAGACTCTTCCTCCATTTGGGGTTGTCCTGGGCGATAGTCTCCCACAAGTTGACATCAATGTTTCATTTTTTAAGTTGTTCTTGAGGACATCCCTGAAGCTCTTTCTCTGCCTTCCTCTTGGGCCTTCCTCTTTCTCTGCCTTCCTCTCTGCTATGCCTTGGCTGAGCTGGGAGAATAAAATTTGCTTCGGGAGTCTGGAGTCAGACATTTGGATGACATGGCCAGCCCAACGAGTTGATGTCAGGTGATCATCGCTTCGATACTTGTGGTGTTTGCTTGCAGTAGGATACTAACACTGGTGTATCTGTCTTCTCACTGGGTTCAGGAGATCTTTTGCAGGCAGTATTGATGGCACTTTTCCAACAATTTTAGATGTCTTCTGTACATTGTCTGTGTCTCAGCTCTACACAGCAAGGTGGGGATCATGACTGCTTGATAAACCATGAGTTTGGTTTTGGATCTAATGTTGTGATCGTCGAACACCCATTTCTTCAGGTGTCCAAAAGGCTGTACTTGCATATTTGAGGTGATGCTGGATTTCTTCATCCATGTCAGCCTTCTGTGAGAGATGGCTTCCATGTACAGGAAATATTCAGTGTTCTGCAGGGTCTCACCATGGGTCTGAATTAGCAGAGCTGGGGACTGTTCATTAGGAGCTTGTTGGTGGAGGACTTTAGTCTTCTGAATGTTAAGCATTAGTCCCATTTTCTTGTATGCTTCAATAAAGACATTGACGATTGCCTGAAGGTCTGCTTCCAAGTAAGCACACACTACAGCATCAACAGCATATTGGAGCTGAATGACTGAGGTTAGGGTGGTCTTGATTTTGGCTCTGAGTCAGCTGAGGTTAAACAACTTACCAATCATTCAGTAGTTTAGTTCCACTCCAGCTGGAAGCTTGTTGGTGATCAGGTGTAGTATCGTGGCAAGGAATACTGAGAAGAGTTTGGAGTGATGATGCAGCCTTGCTTAACACTGTTTTAACTTTAAAAGGATCTGTGATAGATCCATTACTGGGAACTGGTGCTCGCATGCTACTATGGAGCAGACAGAAAATGGTTACAAATTTTGTTGGACATCGGTACTTCAGAATGATCCTCCGCAACACTTCTTAGCTGACAGAGTCAAAAGCTTTCATGAGGTCAAAGAAAGCCAAGTAAAGAGGCTTATGTTGTTCCTGGCATTTCTCCTGCATCTGGCGAGCTGTCAAGATCATGTCAGTTGTGCATCTAGATGCCCTAAACCCACACTGAGATTCTGGGAGGCACCCTTCAGCAAGTGGAAGGAGATGGTTCAGGAGGGTTCTCGCAATGATCTTCCCTGTGGTGGACTTGTCGTCTTTCTTGTAGATTGTCCCTATCTTGGCATCCCTGAGGTCATCTGGGATTTCCTCATCATTCCAGATCCTTAAGCTGAGGCCATGAAGCTGTGAAGTGAGCTCCTCTCCTTCCTGTTTGAAGATTTCAGCAGGGATTCCATCTGCTCTATATGCTTTGTTGTTCTACACCTGCTTGATGGTTTTTGTCACCGTGTCAAGGGTTGAAGGTGTTACGTCTCAGCTCTGTATTCTTGTGCAACCCTGGCATAGGATGCAGTCTGTCTGACTCACAAAGGACTCACCCCCCCCTCCCCTCCTCTACCTAAATGAAACTGATTAAGATGCAGTGAGAGACGCACCTAAGACCCTCACCAGATAAGGGTGACGAGTGAATCAACTGCCCTAGGTCTCATTTACATGAGAGATGGAAAACAGAAAGCCTGAAGCAGAGACTGCAGTGAATTCTGGGACCAGAGAAGCAGGAGAGCGCTGCATGATGGGGAATCTGTGCTTCCAATGTTAATCAACCCATGTTCACACACACCCAGCTCAGCATTTATCAGACCAGTTCTAATCTGGATTTGCTAAGGACTTTTCCCCCCCCAGACACACACACACAGCTCTAAGTTTAATAGGCATCTCGGGCCGTACATTCCCCGGTCCCACTATGGGAGGCCTATTTAAACTTGATTGACTAAAACTCGGTTGCCGGGTTAGGGAATGCTGAGGCAAGAGACCGAGTCAGAGGGGGTATGGGCAACATTTGAACAATGGTTAAGGGTTCATCACAGCATCCAGCCTGCTGGAGCCCTAATCCCAGGTGTTGTCATATCTTTCCCGAGACGACTGGTGGGAGTCCTCTCCACAAAAGGTTATGAGCACCCCAATAATTGTTTTAAGTCTGTTAAAAGACTATAGTAAGATCTGGAAAAGTCATGCTAAGCTGAGGCTTGTGCACAACAAGTAAAAATCCAAAATCCTGATGCTGCAAGCTATCTATTGTTCCTGAAGAAACCATGAGATATCCCATCAGTATATCTGCCACCCATAGGAATCTCAAGCTGGCTCCCAAGTATTTGGGTTACTCCCTAATCTTAAGTGTTTCCTGATTATCAATCAGTTTCCTGAGATGGTCCAAACCAGATAACCCCTTGTCAATAGAAAAGACAATGATTTACACTACTGAGGGTGCTTCGAAGCAGCTGAACTGAGGGTATAAAAATCTGTAAGTGTGTGTGCTGCTAGAGGGAGAAGAGGAAGAGGAAAAGGAAGGAAAAGAAGTATAAGCAGGAGGAAAGAAGGAGAAGAAGAAAACCCCTGTGCTGACACCATCCCCTGTCGTTCTTGGGACGCTGGAAGAACAGATCATCTCTCCCTTCAAGGACTGTGCTACAGACTGTGCCTGTCAGCTTTGCAGCCTGAGTACCGTGGACTAGGTGAGATCCCAGCGTTCTCTGTCTTCTTTCTAGGCATAAACTTCTGAACCTGAACTGTATCAGTTAAGCTTGAGCTAAGTTTCCCCAAATACTTAGTGAAACCAGGGTAGTATTGTCATTGTTGGTGTTTGTTTTTCTTTTGCATCTATTACTACTAGTACTATTATATATATTTCATATGCTTAGCAATAAATAACTTTTATAGTCAAACTGGTAGTAATTGGGTATATTTTTCCTTCTCTGCTTCTCTTTCCTCCCGTGCTCTGCAGCAACGCTTCTTTTACCTATGCTAAAGATCCCTGTGAAGCCCAAATTATTGTGGGGTCTGCTCATCAAGAGGCCAAAGATTGGGACGTGCTGAGTTTGAAACACATAAGGGGATCAGCTTGTACAGGCTGATTGACCCAGTTTGACTCAGACGTGCCCTTATGAACTGAATGCTGGCCCATGAGGGTGTCAGCTGGACACCCAGCCGGATTCAGAGGGATTCTGTTTACCTGCATGCTGATCAGCCTGGCCAGGTCAGGCGTGTCACGTTAATTTGTGTGTGTTTGTGTGTATGACTGATTTGGTGACTGGAGGAACCCAGTCCCATTGAGATTGAGTCCTGCAAGATAGCTCCACTGGGGGTGAGGGCTTGCAGAAGGGAGAAATACAGCTCCGTATAGTAACACAAGCAGCACATTGACAGAATCACCAAGACCCTAGAAACTATTCCTAATAAATGAGCACACCCCAAAGTAATGGGCAAATTTGGTAACAAAGGGATTCTGAGATCATCTCTGACCGGGTGTAGTCTCAGAATTCCCAGGTGGCTACAGTTTAATATTAAAGCATGGAAATAGTTCCACTGAAGTCCAGAGATTACTAATATGATAAAGTATTTTCCCAAACCAAATTTTATTATGATTTGCTGGCTTATATGATTTGCTCAGGCAAAGGAAATTTGTGGCAGAACCAGGAGGGCCAATCTATCAGTTTAACTAGCAGGCCATCCTTCTTTTCTAGAACCAGAGAATAAAGGCAAGTCTCTTGACAATACTTCCATAGGCACATCCAGATGAGCTCACATGTGCCTCTTGCCACATCTCAAAGCAGTATGAGATGTGGCAAGAGGCACGCTGGGAACAAAAACACATTCCCCACAGGCTCAAAATTTGTCCAGGTATCAAAAAAAATCCCCAGAAAAAAACTGGGTCCGACAACTGGAGGCTTGGGTCCTCCGAAGAGATGCTCTGGTAGCCAGCCAGAGCATCTCTATGGCTGCCCCTTGCCCCATTGCTGAAGCATGCTGCCTCCATGTACGGGGCAGCCTGCAGCAGTGCAGGCTCCAGCCTGAGGGGACCGTACTCCATTCCAGGTAAGTAAGGGACTGGGGTGGGGAGCCTGGAGCGGGTGGGGGGGGATCTGTGGAGGTGTTGGGGGACTGGGTGTGGAAATGCTTGTGGGGGGGCTCCCTGCCTGTCCCCGGCATGGCCCACAGCCTCCCCCATGCAGCAGCAGCCCATCAGGGCACTTGGGGCCCTCCTACCAAAGCCCCTCCGTGGCACGTGGCAGTGCGGCTTGGCCCTGACTGCCTGGCACCCGGCGTTGCCTGTGCCAAATTGCAAAATCCCGGTCTGGCTCAGTGTGGGGCATGTGCCTTTGGGCAGCTCCAGGTCACTTGGGCTGTCACCTGGGGCCTCGTGCCACTTCTGGGACCTGCTTGTCATGCCAGGCTGGGTCCTGCGTGCACAGGGCCTGTGCATGCAGGACCCAGCCCAGCATGACACGCAGTCCCCACGGTGATGGCCTGAGTGGCCCAGAGCTGCCCGAAAACACACTGTCCCACACTGAGCTGGGCTGGGCCCACACAATTTGGCACAGGCAGCACCAGGTGCCAGGCAGCTGGGGCTGAGCTGTGCTACTCCGTGCCACAGGGGGGCTGTGCCAGGAGGGCCCTGAGCGCTCCGATGGCTGCTGCTGCTGCTGGGGGGCGGGGTGTGCTTCGGGTCATGTT